>NW_020944065.1:0-3027 GCF_900497805.2 Vombatus ursinus | reverse complement strand
CTATCTTTCTGACCAGTCTGCAGTCTCCTTCAGTATATCTTCATCCACATCATACTCATTAATTATGGTTCTACCCCCAAGACTCTCTCCTAGACCCCTTTCTCTCCACTATACCCTCTCAACTGGACTATATTACACTTCTCGTGGATTCAGTTTTCACCTCTAGGCAGAGATAACTGGATCTTAATATCAAGCCCTTGTTTCTATCCTGAGCTTCAGTCTTACATCATGAACTGCCTGATGTACATTTTTAATTGCATGCCCTAAATTGATAGGCATCTGAAACTGTCCAAAGCAGAACTCATTATTTTCCCCTAAAAAATCTATCTCTCTTCTGAATTTCTCTATTCCTATCACAGGAACACCACCATGCTTCTAGTCACATAAGTTTGAAGCCTCTGTGTCATCTGCAAATCAACTCTGACAACCCATATTTCTGATCAGTTGTCAAATCTCGACATTTCCATCTCCACATCTCTCATGTGTGTCCTCTTTTCTCCATTCATACAGTTACTACCTTACTTTAGGGCTTCATCACTTCTCACCTACATTATTAAAATAGCCCCTTATTCTCCCTACTTCCAGTCACCTCTTACTTACTTACTAATCTCTCTCAATAAACTCTAGTAGTTCTCTATTGCCTCTATGATCAATAACGGATTTTTCTGTGTGATACTTAAAACTCTTCATAGCCTGGCCCTTTTCTGCCTCTTGAGTTTTCTTACACATTGCTCTGGGCCACATACTCTATGACCTAGCCATACTCAGCTGATGCTTCTCACACAGAGGTGTGTTATTATCCTGACTATTCCTCATGCCTAGAATGCTGTGCATTCTTACCTCAAAAACTTAGAATCCTTAACTCTAGCGTCCCTTTCTGAAAGGCATCTTTCCCAAGCCTCCCAAATACTAGTTCCTTGCCCACTAAGATTCCCTTCCATTACACTCTGTAATGTTTATAGACATTTTATCTTCCTCCATTAGAAAGTAAGCTCCTTGAGGGAAGGGGCTGTTTTCACTTTTTCCTCTATATCCCCAGCACTTAGCATAACACCTGGCATTTAATCATTGCTTAATATATGCTTGTTAAGCGATTGGTTCTTTAAATAAGTTGCAATGGGAATTTTCAACAGCACATGGAGCAATGCAGTTGTTGAATTATTTCTAGAAATACTGAGTATTCTTTCCAGATAAATTATTAAATTCAGGCACTTATATTTTGCATTGAAACAGACATATTTAGCTCTCATAATGGAATCATTTTAAATGACCCTCATCATCATCTTTATTTGTGATCACATACAAATCTTTTCTTCTAGGTTTTCATCACCTATTTGTGTACAGATGCTCAATTTTCCTAAATTATTCTATCATTCCAGTTTAATGGCAAATTTCATCTAGAGGTTCTTATATCCATATCATAGAGAATAGATTTTTTATACACTGAAATGTTTAGGTTATAATAAAAGTCAATTTCTTTTCTCCACTAAAAGAAAGGATTTTTTTTTTTAGTTTTGAGGTTGATCTCACATATTAGCAGTGTGATCACTGAAAATCATTTGCCTGATGCAATGTATAGACTACCAAGCATGTATGAAACAGACTCCAGAATAGCAAAGCAACACATTCATTTAAACTATGAAATCATCAACTTCTGACCTTCAGCATGGACCTACCTACGTGTAATTGTGGATAATGGGAAAATAGCTGTGAAGTATATTCTTTTCATTTCATTGACTTAGAGTTTTTTCAGCACAATTAGTGAGAGAAAAGGTATTTTACCACTATAAGGTGCTGATGTCTTATTGCCATTTTTGTAACACTAGCGCCAGGTAACTGATATAGATTTCCTTTCAGTTTTCCTAAGAATTGAAGAGTGAATTTTCAAAGGAGTCTAATTAACAATTTAAATTACAAGGATTTTCCTTAGTGAAGAGGAGAAAGAACAAATGGAGAAAACAGACATTCATATGCATAGCAACTGTAGTACTCTAATCTCAAATATCCCTCAGAACCGTTTTTAGTGAGTTTCTGTTCGCCAATGTCATTATAAATTGGAAGATCATTTGAGGTATTCTAGTCTTATCAGGGTCATTTACTAGTACCACCAAGGCAAATATATTAACTTTTTGGTATATATGCAAAAGAACAAAGACATTGAGAAGGCACAAACAATCATAAAGAAAGTTTCCCTTCCCACTTTTTCCTTAAAAAGATTTAAATATTTCACACAAAGTATGAAGAACATCCCATGGGCACTAGAGATATTAATGCAAGGAGGTAATTTTGACTTGATAGGTTGTATTTTATTCATGGCTCTGTTCATACCAAGATAATACCTAATCTAGGAACCAGAGAGTTGAAGAATGCTGGATAGCATTTTGATGAAGGTCAATGGAAAAAGGAAAACATTGTCATCAGGATGTACACATATGTATAAATATATACATATTTATGCATGTATATGTATATATGTACATATGTGTAGATGTATCCACATATGCACATATCCACATACAAACACTTATGTTTTGTGTCACTCAAACACATATATGGACATAGCCAATGTGGGGATTTGTTTTGCTTAACTATGCATGTTTATTACAAGGTTTGTTTTTCTCTTTCTTCCCGCATTGTTGTGAATGAGGTTATGACAGAAAGAAAATGGACTTTACCTAACTGAAAAAAGTAAAAGTAAATTAAAATAGTACTTTAGGGTATCAGATTCAACCTATTCTTTCTCCAAAAATTGCTCTCCTAAAATATGGGGTGAATGTTAGAATATTGACAAATTCTATATGACAAATTCTAAGACAGAGTGAGCTCACTTCCCCCTCCTCCCCAAATATTTCATCTTTTACACTCTAGAAATTAGCTCTTCTTTGATGGTGAAAATCAGATGCAGAATAATAGTTCTCTCCCTACATATATATATGATACATAGTAAATAAATTTTATCCATCAAAATATGAAGCAATGAAGGGAGAGAGAGAGGGAAGGAGGGAAAGAGAGAGAGATATGAGTGTA
>NW_020944064.1:0-3175 GCF_900497805.2 Vombatus ursinus | reverse complement strand
CCAAGGGCTGTAAAAAAATAAAAATAAATAAATTTTTAAAAAGAAAAAATCCATCACTATCTTAACAAATCTTTACCAACCTCTCATAGGCATTCTTATTCCAAATGCCAAATGGTATCATCAGTTACAGCAAATGGAGAAATTCTGAATGCTGCGCATAAGTTCACTTACCTTGGCAGTATACTTTCCAGGGATGCGCACACAAGATTGCCCGCCATGGCATCCCCACATCAAAGGAAGCTCCGTGCTCTATGAGCAAAACAAACAGTAACCCAAAAGAAATGGGCAGAGAGCAAATTGAGAGACATCTCCACTCCAGGTGTTCACATGAACTATTTGTGCCCAACTGGGGTAAAGCCTTCTTAACTGATATTGGTCTGATTAGCCACAGCTGTACACACTGTACCTTGACCCCGACTTCGTGATATCATTCTGGTCCTCTTCAAGCAGGAAGGACAACGACCATTTCATTACAGTCAGCTAGGTAGTATAGCTAGGTAGTGGAGTCAGGAAGATTTGAGTTGCAGTTCTGCCTCAGACACTAGCTGTGGGACCCTGGGCAAGTTCCTTAAAATCTCAGTGATTCAGTTTCTACAGCTGTAAAATGGGGTAAATAATAGTACCTACCTCAAAGGGCATTGTGAGCACCAAATGACTCATCATATGTAAAGTGCTTTGCAAATCTTAAAGCACTATATAAACTAGATATTATTATCTCAGCTTAACTGCGTTCTATTTCTGGGACCATCTTGCAACTCTTATGTTCATAGCTTCAGGAAGTCTGAATATAGAAGTTTAAATCATGTTGTATCATTATATCATTCTTGTACTGCTCCTCTCTTCAAAAGTCCCTATTAGATACAGCTCAAATGGCATATTGATTTCAAGCTCTCGATGGCAGAGCAATCGAAATACTTAACAATACAATCTGTCCAAACTACTCGTGCTTTCTATTCCTGATCATTCTCTGTCAATAACTCAATGCATTCTACCAGTAAATGGAGCCATTTTTATGAGGTTTTATGCACTATTCCTCAGAATTTGTATCCTTACAGTTGGATTTGGAATCTAGGAGGGGAAAAGAACACTGGTTAGTTGATATTTTTTAGATAATAATAAAAAGAAACTTTAAATGTTGTTCAATCATTTCTGAATCTTCATGACTCCATCTGAGAATTTCATGGCAAAGACATTGGAGTGGTTTGTCATTTCCTTTGGCAGCTAATTTTACAGATGAGGAAACTGAGGCAAATAGTTAAGTGACTTGCCAAGGGTCACACAGTATCTGAAGGTGGATTTGAACTCAAATCTTCCTGATTCAAGGCCCAGAATTCTATCATCTGTGCCATTTTCCTGCCCATAGTCAAAGGGACAAGTTTGCAAATCTCAGCCAATGCAGACCTGTTACAGAATTCTTTCAGTGACTGTGAGGGATTAAATGATGCTCAAGATATTCACATCACTTTGCATTATAGGGTAAGGGTATAAAGGGTATAAAAAGATAAGAAAGAAGAAGTATAAGAAACTTGAGCTGCCATTCAGATTTGAGATTTTTTCTTTCTTGGGAAACTATATTTTGATTTGCAGAGAATAAAGCAACCTTGCCAAGGCAATTCTCACATACACTGACAACATTTTTTACTTGCCTGTACAATTTCTGCCTGCCCATTCCACACTGTTGTCACAGCCTGAAAAAGAGCTAAGACTAGTGTGAGGGGATCAGGATTTTATCCCATGTGCCAAAATTTAATGGCCACTCCATTTTGAGGCAGCTGGTGGTATAGTGGATAGAGCACTGGGCCTAAAGTCAGGAAGACCTCAGTTCAAATCTAGCCTCAGATGCTTGCTGAGGGATCCTGGTCAAATCACTGTAATCTCTCTTTGCCTCAGTTTCCTCAGTCTCTTTAATGGGCACCCAAATATATCTCAGATGAAGCCTCTGTGAGTCACACCCATGGTGGGGCTTCTTTGCCTGATTTGCAGTCAGAGACTAGAGTTCACAAAAAGCAGCTGCTACCTTAGGTTCTCATGTAAGTAATTTATGTCTCATGTATAGGTTCCCACGAGTAAATCCGTTCCAGCATATAGAGTTGTATTCACATGTGGAGTGTGTAACCTAAGTGTAACAAATACTGAGGACAGGACTCCCACATTTGAATGGAGGTCACCATGTTTAAAGAACGTAAGAGGAAGTAGAGACAAGTAGGTGTTGCAATGAAGAGCGTGCCAGGCCTGAAGTCAGGAACACTCATCTTCCTCAGTTCAAATTTGGCCACAGACACGAGATATGTGACCCTGGGTAAGTCACTTAACCCTGTTTGCCAGTTTACTCATTTTGACAGTGAGCTGGAGAAAGAAATAGCAAACCACTGCAGTATCTTTGTCAAGGAAACCCTAAATGGGGTCACAAAGAGTTAGACAAAACTTAAAAATGACTATACAACAATAACACAGAGAAATAAAGTAGGCATTCCATTGTGTAGTATTTTCCCAGGGTGCCCCACTTGGATTTGAAGCAGGAAGACTGTAATGAGTTGCCTCCTCAAGAACTGAGTAGAAGAAAGGTGGCTGCCCTATCTCTCACCTAGTCATGGTGCCTGGGTACACATGGCCTCATCGATGTCTTTGGGTTTGTTTTTTCCTGATCTGAAGCAAGTGAGTATTTTCAGATGAAACCATTGAGGTGATCTGGTAAGTTCCCATGGGTAGACAAAACTGAATAGAGACAATCATAACATAATAGGACAAAGTGACATATTGTTTCCTCTGGGCTCATGCTCCCAACTCACAGCGGCACTGGCAGGTTGGGTCCCCTAGGAGGTGACTAACTACTCTTCCCACAGTTCTAGAGGTAAGCAAAGTGATTTTCCTAAAGTGCAGGTCCAACCATGTCAATTCATACTCAGTAACCTCCAGTGGTTCCCTATTACCTTCAGGATCAAATATGGAATCCTATATCTGGCATTCAAATTCTTTCACAATATTCTGTCTTCTTACTCTCCAAAATTCTATCCAGTGACACTGGCCTTCTGGCTGTTCCACAAACGAGATACTCCATCTCTCAGCTTCAGGCATTTTCTCTGGCTGTCCCCCATGCCTGGAATGCTCTCTCTTCCCATATCTGCCTGCTGCTCTTTCAATCCTAACTGCTCTCTCTTCCCATATCTGCCTACTG
>NW_020944063.1:0-2316 GCF_900497805.2 Vombatus ursinus | reverse complement strand
CTTACCTTGCACCTTCAACAGTCTTTCAGGAATTTGGAATGGGATGTCCAGTAGAGATTTCAACTCAATATGTCTATAACCAAACTGAGCTTCTCCTAAATCCCTCCTGTCATCTATATTAATGTAGAGTACACCATTACCTCTCAGTCCCACAAGCTAACAACGTAAGTGTTATCTTTGGTTACTGATAATCTCTCATTCCACAAGTCAAATCTCCATCCAAAGCCTTTAGTTGCCACTTTTGCAAAATCTCTACTCTATGCCCCCTTCTTTCCCCTAATAGTGCTAGCACTCTGCTGCAAGCTTTCATCATCTCATACATGCACTGATCTTGTATTGCAAGAGCTGATTCTTGTGTTTTCCTTTCCCCAAGTCTCTCCTCACTCCAATCCATCCTCCATTCAACCACCAAAGTGATTTTCCTAAAACACAATTCTAACCATATCATCCCCCCACTCAATTAATTCCGAAGTCTCCCTATCACCTTATAGATTAAATACTATGTCCTGCATATGGCATTCAATGCCCTTTATAACCTAGGCACCTCCTGTCTTTCCAGTCTTCTTACACTTTACTCCCTTCCACTTATTGTTTAATTTTGTGACAAAGGCCTCCTTGCTGTTCCATGACCAAGAAACTCCATCTCTTGACTCCTGTCATTTTCTCTGCCTATCCAACATGCTTGGTATGATTTTCATCCTTACTTCTCACTACTGGCTCCCATGTTTTATTTTAAAGGTGCTGTCAACAACTCATCTTTGACATGAAGTGTATCCCAAACCCTCCCAATTCTTGTGCCCTCCCTCTCTAAATAAAATCCTATTTATCCTGTATATAGCTTTATTTTGTTTGCTTTTTGATTCTCCAATTAGATTGTGAGCTAGTTGAGGGATAGATTTTTTTTTTGCCCTCTTTTTTCCACGCCCACCACTGAGCACGGTGCCTGGCAAATAGCACACACTTAATAAATACTTGCTGACTAATATGATCCCATGTAATCGTAAGACCCCCATTCCATTACCATACTTTTTGTTGATGTTTTGTATAGACGTATATATGTATATGTTTTAAATGCCAAGAAGTGCCTCTTGTTTGTCTTTGTATTCTCAGCACCTAGAGTAGTCCCCGGAATCCAGTAGCTGCTTTAAGAAAAGTTTTTTGAACAATTAGGTGACTTTAACTTTTATGATGTGGTCTTTCGGTGACATCCGGTGTCCAATAAGAATATTGCATGTTTTGGGCAAGCCTGCCCCCTTGTGGCCATTTGAGATATTACAATTCCAGTCTGCCGTCACGTGTCCAAACACTAGTATTACATTTTCTCTTTTTTTAAACCGTGTTTTTCCTGGATTTATGAATTTGAGACAAATAACTTGCTGTTTAGAAAGGCAGAAAGGAGCCAAATGAAATCCTGAATTTTTGAACTAAAGTACATAATGAATTCTTTCAAGTTACAGTAGAAATTCAGACTAAATCTTCACCACTGAAGTCACTCTTTATATTCTTAATCTTATCAGAAGTGATATGATAAAGGTAAAAATGTAATAGTAGTGGAGTGAAAATGAAGCAGGCTTCACTCTACAGTGGCTGGCTGTCTAGGTAACATTAATTCCAATTTCACAAGAGTAAAACTGTGGCAAAACAAGAAAATGTTTGACCTGAATGTTGAAGGAAGTGTATAAAATAAGTTGCAAAGTAAGAGTACGACAATCATACCTATTGCAATCAGCTTAAAAAGTTTCTAAGAAGTCATTGTTAAATTTTCAGGAGTTTTTTGAAGTTGTTATTGTTGTTTGTCCTTCCTTTGGGAACAGGACCATAGCATCAGGCAAGTGATGCCATGACTTGCAATTTAATTGGATTGAAGTGAGGGAGGGCTGTGCAGTCACCAGCCTTACTTTCTCCCCCAGAGCCACCCTGGTCCAGTGGCAACATATAAATTCTGATGACTGAAGATGGCCCTGGAAGCAGTGGGACACCTTGGCCTTTTGAAGTTAAGGCCTTCTTCGGGTATCAGTTTGAGTGAGGCAGTATCCATTCAGTGATTAAGGCCAGTTAAGAAATGACTTTTGGCCAGAAACCCTGAGGGTCTTCCCCTCCCAGACTGATTTTGTTTTTGACTTGGTAAAAGAGGTCATTCGTTGTTTCAGTTCTTACCCATCCTTAACCAAGGTGATTGATAAACAGCTGGAGCACAGTACAATCAGCTCCTGCACAGCTAATGTTATTTTTCGCTTGAAAAGAAAGGGTGTCTGCCAAGGGATTCAAAATTCTTCCAAGACAGGCTCTGCTTTACTTTCCTGTTTGCATCTGCAA
>NW_020944062.1:0-2013 GCF_900497805.2 Vombatus ursinus | reverse complement strand
ATTTCCCTTAGTTCCAAGAGAGAGAGGGTTGTGCCCACTGCAGTGAAATGAGCCACATGCTTGTGGTGTACTGAATTATTGGAAGGAAGGGAAGAAGAGAACATGGTGTTTCAGGTTACCAGAGGACCAGTGTTTTCTCTAATTCATTCCTTTGCCCTTCCTCTGCCCTCCCCATCAGTAAGGGCAACTATACAAATGACTTTAAAGTCTAAATAGCCAACTAAATAGCCAACTAAATAGTTTCTTTCTCACTGTCTCTTTGCCTCTCTGTCTCTCTCTCTTTCTCCCTCTGTCTCTGTCTCTCTCTGTCTTTGTCTCTGTCTCTGTCTCTCTCTCTCTCTCCAAGCATCACCAGCTAAGTGGTGCAGTGTATAGGATGTAGTGGATAAAGTACCGTGATTGTAGTCAGGTAGAGCAGAGTTTAAATCGAGCAAGCACCCACTTATGCTGGGTAACCCTTAAGTTCTTCAGTTTTGTTATCCAGAAAACTGGCATAGTAATGACACTTACCTCTCAGGATTCTTGTGGTGATCAAATGAAATATTTGTAAAGCACTTATTGTAGTGACTGGCACAATGGAGGGGATTAATAAATGCTTATTTGACCAAAAAAACCTTTCTTTTGGACATCTCCAATTAGATTGGCTATAGGTAGCTGAAAGATAACATGTCAAAAACAGAACTCATCATCTTTCCTTCTAAACCCACTTGTTTTCCTAACTTTCTATTTCTGTCAAGAACACCACTAGTATTCCAATGACTCAGGTTTGTAATCTCAGACTCATCCTCCTATCTTCCCTCTCCCCCTTTTCCGCCAATATACGACCAGTGACCAAGGCCTATTGATTCCACCTCCACAACTTTTGTCACATCCATTTCTTTCTCTCCATTTACACATCCCCCACCCTAGTTCACCCTCATCACCTTTCAACCAGACTGTTGCAATTTCCTCCTCATTGGTTTTCCTTCTTCAGATCTCTCCCCTCTCCAATCAGTCCTCCCCAGTCTTCCCATTTTCTATTCCTAAAGGACATCACTTCTTTTCTCTAAAGAGTTCTAGTGGACCGTAACACCTCTAGAATAAAATATGAACTCTTCCAGCTAATGACATTCAGCACTATTCACAGCCTGCATCCAGCCTACCTTTGGAGGCTTATCTCACAGTGCTTGCTTTCATGCATTCAACATTTCAGCCAATCTGGCCCACTTACCAATCTTCACACCCACCATTCTATCCTGCAGGTCTTTGCTGAGTCTGTCTGCCTAGCCTGGGATGTGATCTTTCATCATCTCCAGCTTGGAGAATCCCTAACTTTCTCTAAACTACAGCTCCAGATCCATCTCCTACAATGTTTCCCCTAATTCCTATAACTACTAGTGCCTTGCTCCAATGAGAATTTGATTTGTATTTACTTATACATATAATAATTATTTACTTCCAATCATATGTAAGTTTCTGTCACACAGGAGGGAATTTATGTGGAATGATAGAAAGAGCATTGACTTTGAAATCAGAAGAACTAGGTTTGAATCCCATTTCTAATACTAATTGAGTGACTTTTGGAAAGTCACACAACTTCTTTGGGCCTCAGTTTCCAAATCTGTAAAATAACAAGGCAGGACCATATGACCTTATAGGAACCTCATTGTTCTCCTATACATGCCATCCTCTTCACTCACACAGCCTTGACTCTTACTTGGGCCCTCTTACCTCTCACCTACAACAGCCTCCTCACTGATCTCCCTATCTCAAGCCTCTTCCCTCTTCCATCCATCCTTCCCTCAGCTGCCAATATGATTTTTCTAAAGCACTACTCATACTATCTCACTCTCCTAGTTAATAACCAACATCTCTCTTTTATCTCCATGATAAAGTTCTTTGCTCAGTATTTAAAACCTTTCAGAGGGTGGATACTTCCAGTCATTGTAATTGAGAATATTACACTTTACTCACCTCCACTCATTCCACTACCCAATAGCAGCTTACTGGCTGTTCCCCACACTTGCACTTTAC
>NW_020944061.1:0-2664 GCF_900497805.2 Vombatus ursinus | reverse complement strand
AAAAATGAACAGAAAAAAGCAGGAGGGTAGTCAGAAGGAAGCAAAGACAAGCTGGACAATTTTGAAATCAGTTATATGTTATAAAAATGTTATGGATATTCATGTTTATGTTTCAGTTTCACATACAACCTTTTTGTGTTCTGATACACACACATATACATATACATATATACATATACATGGAAATACTCTTGCTTTAAATTCAGTATTTTAACAAAACAAAATTTAAAAAAAAGATGGGAAAGGAAAATGGCCACATTGAAATAGTTTGTTATATTTTCTTTAAAAGTTTGCTAAAAGTTAGGAGAACTCTGTCTACATTTCTACCATATACTAGTTTCGTAATCCTGTCTGAAAGGAAAATGAGGTTAGTCTGACACATGACCTGTTCTTGTAAAAACCCTACAGTCTCCTTGTATTCACTGCTCCTTTCCCAGATATTCATTAACTACATCTTTTCTAGAACTTTCCAAAGAATGGAGTGTTTGTGGACTGTTCTCTTCCCTTTTTTTGAAAATTGGGACAATGTTTTCACATATTCAATTTTACCTCTCTCTTTTTTCAGTCTTTCAGATATCCGTGAAAGTAGCTTATTAATCATATCTGCCGGGACTTTAAGTCACTTGACTCAGCTGACTCAAATTCATAAAGAATAGCTTGTAGTTCTATTATTTTCTCCTTTCTTTTCTTCGGTATCCGGTCCCTGTTAGTCATTTTTGTTCTGTTATTTCCAATGTAACATTCTCCTTTTCAGGTAAAACAAAACAAAAATTTCTGCCTTCTCTTAGTTGTCCCATCCACCCCAAACAAAGGTTATATTCCTTTTTTTGATCCCTCATTTTTTTCTCAATATAGCTAAACACACACACACACACACACACACACACACACACACATACACACACATCCTTTCAATTTCTCATTCTTTGCCACCACTAAAAGAGCTGCTATAAATATTTTTGCACATATAGGTCCTTTTTCTTTTTTTAAATATCTTTAGGATACAGACCTAGTAGTGATATTGCTGGGTCAAAGGGCATGCATAGTTTTATAGCCCTTTGGGCATAGTTCCAAATCATTCTCCAGAAGGTTTGGATCAGTTCACAACTCTACCAACAGTGCATTAGTGTCCTAATTTTCCCATATCCCCTCCAACATTTCTCATTTTTCTTTTCTGTGACGTTAGCCAATCTGATAGGTATGAGGTGGTATCTAAGAGTTGTTTTAGTTTGCCTTTTTCTAATCAATAGTAATTTAGAGCATTTTTCTCTTATGACTATCAATAGCTTTGATTTCATATCTTTGGCCATTTATCCATTATGGATTGACTTGTATTCTTATAAATTTGAATCATTTCTCTATAAATTTCAGAGATAAGGCCTTTATTTGAGAAACTTGCTGTAATTTTTTTTCACTTATGATTACTGTGTATTTTGCTTCATCCCATTTAACTTCTCTCCCTAACCAGTCCATCCTCACTTCTATCAGTGCATCCCCTGCCTCTTCTCCTCTTCGCTGTTGGGTAAAATAGATTTCTATACCCAACTGAGTATGTATGTTATTTCCTCTTTGAGCAAATTCTGATGATAGTAAGAGTCAAGTGTTGTCTGCTACTCCTTCCCATATTCCCTTCCACTGCAAAAACTCTTTTGCACTTCTTTTATGTGAGATAATTTACCCCATTCTACTTCTTCCTTTCCTTTTCCCTTTTAACTTTTTTTTTTTAATGTATCATCCCATCATGGTCAACTCACACCCATGTTTTCTATCTATGTATACTCCTTCTAACTGCCATAATAAGGAGAAACTTCTTAGGAGTTTCCCTTGTAGGAATATAAACAGTTTAACCTTATTGAATCCCTTATGATTTCTCTTTCCTGTTTATCTTTTCATTGCTTCTCTTGAGTCTTGTATTTAAAAGTGAAATTTTCTATTCAGCTCTGGTCTTTTTATCAGGAATGTTTGAAAGTTCTCTATTTCATTAAATGTCCATTCCCCCAACCACTGAAAGATTAACTTTGTTTTATTGGGTAGGTGACTTTTGGTTGTAATCTTAGCTCTTTGCTCTCTGGAAGATCACATTCCAAGTCCCAAATCTTATGTGATCCTGACTGTGGCTCCACAATATTTGAATTATTTCTTTTTGACTGTTTGCAGTATTTTGTCCTTGAACTGGGAGCTCTGGAATTTGGCAATAATATTCTTGGGAGTTTTCATTTTGGGATCTTTTTTACGAGGTGCTTACTGGATACATTCCATTTCTATTTAGCCTCTGGTTCTAGGATATCAGGGCAGTTTTCCTTGATAATTTCTTTTTTTTCCCTTTTAGGCAATTAGGGTTAAGTGACTTGCCCAGGGTCATACAGCTGGTAAGTGTCAAGTGTTTGGTCTGAGGCCAGATTTGAACTCAGGTCCTCCTGACTTCAGGGCCTGTGCTCTATCCATTGCACCACCTAGCTGCCCCAGATAATTTCTTGAAAGATAATGTCTAGGCTCTTCTTTTTTTTTTACATGGCTTTCAGGACATCTGATAATTCTTAAATTCTCTCTCCTGGATCTATTTTCCAAGTCAGTTGTTTTTATCCAATGAGATATTTCATATTTTCTTGTATTTTTAATTCTTTGGATTTTGTTTTATTGTTTCTTGATGTCTCATGGACTAAT
>NW_020944060.1:0-2363 GCF_900497805.2 Vombatus ursinus | reverse complement strand
CTCTGCTATTTTCTTTTCTTTGGGAGTTGCTTTATGGGAAATTATTTTCTTCTCCCCCTTTTACTTGAGGCCATTATTAGTTTATTTCATATGATTTGTGTTGTTTTGAGATGATGAAGGGGAGCTGAGTTTCCACACTATCTCATATTCAGCTTTTTTCCCAGAAGTCTCTCCTTCATATAGCCCCAGCAGTAATATTTTAGATCATTAGTTGTAAAATTGTGGTCTGGGGATGCCTGAGGATTTCAGGGAATCTGAGAGACCAAAACTATATTAATAATGATAATAATAATATGATGTCTATTATCGCAAATATTGATAGCTATAAACCACACAAATAAAAGCTCTCTGTGATCCTCAATAATTTTCAAGAGTGCAAAGGAATCTTAACGTCAAAAAGTTTGAGAACTGCTCTTTTAAATGATTCTGAGGGAAAAGGACAGAATCGGATTTTCTTTTAAAGACAGTTCCTAATTTACAACCACATTTGCATTCCAAAACTTTATCCATAAGCCAGTGGTCTGGAATACTCTTTTCTCATAGAAATAATACTTTATATGATAGCTTCTCAAGCCAGTCCATGAAAGCCTATTTCATAGCATTTTAGAAGCTATTTATGACGAGGTTTCTATGGGGAAAAATATCTTTGCAGTTCCAACTCAGCATGCCAGTAACAACACATCTTTGCTTACATCTCAAGCATCAGAAGAAGGCTCCCAATCTCCTCCTCCATCCCCACAGGTCAGAGTGAGGCCTATCCAGCTTCAAGTAGTAACTCGCATGGGCAGAAGAAAGAACTCTCACAGAGCTCTTCTGGGGGCAGAGCATGGAGTAATTTTGTGGAAAAGGACCACCGTGTTTCCAGAGGGTCAAGGGGGTGACTAGCTAGAACCTACAAAGACTTTAGTACCAGACCTGGAATCAGGAAGTCCAGAATTCAAATATGACCTCACGCAATTATCACCTCATCACCCTGGGCAAGTCACTTGATTTTTGTGAGCCTCAGTTTTCTCAAATGTAAAATGGGGGTAGAACCTACCTCCCAAGGCTATTATTAGGATTAAATGAGGTAATGTTTATAAAGCAGATAGCACAATGCCTGGCACATTGTACATGTTTATTTCATATTTTCTTCTTTCTTTCCTTTCCTAAGGATAATCCAACTGGGAACATTTCTGAACCCAGACCAGCAAGATGTGTTTTTTCTTTTGAAAGTAACTGAACGGATCATTTTTCTTTGTATTACTACCACCTTTAGTGTTTGACTGGGTTTCTCCCTTTCCTCTGACTTATTATGGAAAAGAATAGCAATCTCACAGCTTCTTTCTTACTCTCATGCTCCTTAAATAAACACGATTACGCCTAGGTTTGCTAATGTCTTACAAGGGGCAAGGATCAATGGAGCAGGGCAGCTAGGTGGCACGGTGGGTAGAGCACTGACCCTAAAGTCAGAAGGACCTGAGTTCAAATCCGGCCTCAGACCAAACACTTGATACTTACTAGCTGTGTGACCCTGGGCAAGTCACTTAACCCCAATTGCCTAAAAATTAAAAAAAAAAGGATTAATGGAGCAATGAGACACGAAGGTGGGAAGTATGCTCAAGCACCCATTTCTTGAACTCCTTGAGTTTCTATTTCTTTCTGCTCTTAAAAAAGACTTTCTACCATGAATTTCAGGACACGGGGGGAGATAAAGTGGCAACACTACTTTTGGTCATACTAACTGCAGGGGACACTCTGAGCACTGACCAGCTGTGACCTGAACTTCTGCCTGTTGACCCCAGGTTTGCTCAAGAGCTAGGCCCAATCCTGTAGAACCAGGGAAAACCAGCCCTGGGGCAGCTGGCCAACAGCATGCTGGAGAGATCCAATGGAGTTGGGATGAAATCAGACTGGAGAGAGGCTCTCCACTCTCCCTTTGCTATAGGGAAAACAAGGGAAGAAAGATTTCATTCCATTGCATTTGCCAACTCCCTCAAAGTGCTCATTGATGCAATCTTGGTGGGGCCCTAAACTGCCAACATGTCTCCTATTCTTTCCCCCATCTACTGCCTGAGAGGAAGATTAGAGGGAAGGAGAGCTCAGCTTGCAATATAAAATACTCTTTGTATTCACATTTGCTTGCTATTATTTTTACAATTTCTTCATCATTTTGAAATAATAATAATGATGATGATGATGATAGCATGACCAATAATGTTTTCTAAGTTCTATGACATGTGGAAAGCAAGCAAACAAGATATAAAAGGGTTTTTTTTTTTAGTTTTGGATTTACTTGCTACAATTTTGCAGTTACCTTATTGTTTCCAAATAATAATAATAGCATGACCATTTATATATTACATATAATTCTGTCATACATA
>NW_020944059.1:23647-48800 GCF_900497805.2 Vombatus ursinus | reverse complement strand
TTATTCATGGAATTTAGAGCTGGCAGGGTCAAATTCTTTCTGCTTGAGGAACAAACTGTGGCCTAGAGAAGGAGGTTCAGTGACTTGCCCAGGGTCACACAGGCTGTAGAGCTGGTTATCAAACTGAGGTCCTGATTCTACATTCAGGGCTCCTTCTACCCCACCACCCCGCCCCCCCCCCCCCCCCGCCTTCATGTATTCCTCACAGGGTCAGGTTTCCAGGCCCCTCACCCTCCCTGTCTGTCAGTGTCCTTCCTAAATGTGGATCCTAGAATTGAACATGATATTTTAGGTGTGGTCTGACCAGGACCATGGAGAGTTGCTGCCATTCTTGGCATGATTATTTTATCCAGTCTTGTGATTTCACTGGTGTGGGGTCACTCCAAGTTGGAGAGTCCTGCTGCTGATGCCAATAAGTCATGGATTAGAGTTGCCTGGGAAACAGATGGGTCAAATGATTTGCTTATGGTCAAACCAGTAGGTAGGACTTGGACCCAGGTCTTCCCAACTCCCAGACTGGCCCTCTATTGTCTATCCCAGGCTCTATGTGTTGCATGTACTAATGCAACCTAGTTAAGGGAGCTACAGGCCAGGCATAGAGCACTAGACAAATATACACAAGCAAATATACACACCCAGACACACACACAGACCCAGACACACACACACACACACACACACACACACACCCTTCTTCTGTTGGACAGGCAAGGCAGAGAGGGATCAGAGATGCATCAGAACTCCAACTTTCTCACAGGGGACAGAGACCCTGCTCCCTTTCCCCTCAGCTCTCCCCTTCTGAAGCCCTCAGGGCTGAGCAACACTACCCTTCCTTCCAGCTGCCCCCACTTAGGGATGCTGCCTCCCTAACTGAAGGTGGAAAGAGTGCCAGGGCAGCTGCTGCCCTCCTGCCTCCCTCACTCACTGGTAAAGGCCTAGAAGAGAGTTGAGGCAGAAACCAGTGTCTAGGGTCTCCACCAGGATCACAGGGAGTATGTTGAGGTTCTGAGGTAGAGGGATGAACTTGTGGTAGGAGGAGAGAGAAATGAAAGGAGGGAATGTCTTTGCTGAACTGGATAGTGAGTTAGAGAAGTATAAGATAACCTTGGGGTCCCAGGAGTAGCTTTGTCACCTTTTGGGGGAAACTAAATGCTGTTTTACTAGGGAAGGAAGAGGCATGGATGGAACCTGTTTTGAGGAGAAATACTGCTACACATTATTCCTATCACACAGGACTTGGAATTGAAATTTTAAAGAACCTGGGTGAATATGGCACCAGCCCTTTACCAATTCACTGTCAATAGTTTTCAGATTGGGAAAAAGAAAATGAAATAACATTTTGGGCCATGCCTTTCATTATTCTGATAACAGAGCAAGGCAGCTGTAGGAAGAATGAGGTTTCCTGGGAAGTGATCTGCCTGGACTTAGATTTTGTAAAGCATCTGTCTTTTTTTTCTATGATGATGATACAGCATACATCATTGTCTGTTGTGATAACAAATGACCAGTGTGGATTTGGGTGCAACTGACTAAGGTATACAGTATGGTTTTTCTTGGTTGGGTCATTTTTCAGTTGTGTCCGACTCTTTCTGATCCCATTTGGGGTTTTCTTGGCAAAGACACTGCAGTGATTTGCCATGTCCTTCTCTAGCTCATTTGAGAGATGAGGAACTGAGGCAATGAGGGTTCAGTGACTTGCACACAGCTAATAAACGTCTGAGGCAAGATTTGAACTCAGGAAGATGATTCTTACTGACTCTAGACCCGTCATTCTATCCATTATGCCACCTAGCTGCCCAGGGGCTCCCTCTGATGCACATGTGATTATTACTTGATTAGGTGGTTTATTGAGAGCATATCTAGCAGAGCTTTCCAGTGTCTTTGGTGCTGAAGTGGTGTTTTTTATATCTGTTGTTATCTCATTTAAAGAAGCTGGTGTGTAAATCCTTGAAAACTCACTTCACCAAATGGTCAAACTGGGATTAAGACTTCTCACATTAGAGAGACAGTAGGATGTAGACAGGTATTTCATGAAAAAATTCAATTCAGGCCAATAAGTGGCTGTTGAATGTTCATGAGGTGAAATTAGTTTTTTTGGAAATGACTTTTTTTCACATTTAAAAAAGAAACTTACCCCTCACCCTTCTAGTCTTAGAACATCTAGATAGATAAAGGTATACTAGGTCAGATAAGAGGGTAAGAGGCAGCAGAATCTAATTAATACACTGCTCCATTCTGGATGAGGAAAACCTGGGTTCATATCCTACCTGACTAGCTGTGGGCACTTACTAGCTGTGTGACCTCAGACAATTCCCATCACCACTCTGGGGTTCAGTTTTTTCCCTTTAAATGGAGAGGGTTCGATTAGTTCACCTTTGAGGTCCCTTCCAACTCTATCTCTGATCTTACGTGTGATTTGGAGCAAGTCCCTTGACCTCCCTGGGCTTCATCTTTCTCTGTAGCAGAAGGGTATTTGACCAGCTGGACTCTGAGGGTGCTTTGAGCTAGAGATTTAAGCCTGTGATCCCTTGGACCCATTTGGTGGCTTAAGGTAAGGACTGGGTGAAGAGGCAGCAGATAGAGGACACACATAAGAGACTTGGAACAGAGGCTTTGTTCAGGATGGAGGCTATGGTCCAAAGGCAAGAATAGGGGGATCTGGAGTTAGAGGAGCCAGATTGGAGTCCTAGCTCTACTACTGCTACAAGGACTACATCTAGATCTCCCTCAGTGTCTGATTTTTGTGTACTCCAAGGTTAAATTTGGGTAAAGTCATGGCCAAAATTGGCTAGTTATTAACAAATATCCTTCCTAGCTAAGACCAACCATTTTCTTGTACATATTTCCTCCAAGTTTTGTCCTTGTCAGTGGGCTACATTAATATTCTGCCGGTATATGGCCTCGGGGCTTGGTTGCTGGCCCATTTCCTTGGACTCACCTGCTTGGTGATCCTCTTAAGTGACTGCCTCTCTCTCATTCAAGTAGAAGAGCATGGTCATTGGTCTCCCCATTTTCTCAGGGCAGGGGTGACCTGGGAGACAGTGTTTGGGCTGATTCTTGACCCTTGACCACCTAAAGTCTGTATTTATTGAGGGGGCTGAGTCACCTAAGGTCACCATGCTTTAGGCAAGTTTCTGAGAGTAGAAACTGCAGGCAGAGAAGGTGTCAGTTGAGAGATTTTCCTTCTCTGGGAGTCTCCCAGAGTCCTCAGGTGTCCACTCCCTATCCCTGCAGCTGTTTGATCAAGATGCCTTTTTCTCTGCCTCTAGGGATCCTGGCTAGATGCCTGGCCCTCTCAGGTGCTCTGGGTCCCCTGGGTAATGCTCCTAGTGGGTAGGGCAGTATCCTGGAACCTGGGAGGATCCCCAACCTTCTGCCTCAACTCTCTTTCTGTACTGGAGGGGTGAGTAGCCCAACAGCCATTGCCTCCAGTTTCCTACAGCCCAGGCATGATCAGGGGCACAGATGCATCTATGGCTGGGTGTCCCCATATCCATACCCGCCCCTGGTCTGATTTTGTCTCCTCCTGCCTGGGAGAAAGGAGGCTGAGACCACCTCTACCTCAGACTACCCCTTTCCTCCTCTGCTCTGGGGGCTATCAGGAATCCAAGTCCCATTCAGGGTCTGGTGGACTGCCGCTGCTTCAGCTACTGTGCTGTTCCCTTAAGTGGCGCCCAGGACACCTTGCCCCCTCCATCCCTGCTCTCCCCATCCAGGTTATCTGTAAAGAGACTGACCCCTGACAACCCCAAGCTTAGCTCAGCTGTCCCCCCTCATCCTGCCCAGCTCCAGCAGCTGCCCTCAGGAAAGTGGGACCTGGCTCAGTCCTGGGCCCTCCTCCAAGCACTGGGGCCCCCTCCCCTACCCTCCCCAGGCTGAGTGATGGGAGTGAGAGGAAAGACTTGGGGGAGGGGCCTCCCCACTTCTGCTCCCTCTGCTCTGAGTGGCTACTCCACTGAGGCTACTGTGATGTCACGGTACCCGCCCCTGCTACCCTTGACCAAGGTCAGTGCTTTTTGTCTCTGGAAGAGGAGGAGAAGTGGGAGGGGGAGAGGGCGGGGGAGGGGGATGGGAATGGGGAGGGGGCGGAGGAGGAGGAGGGGGATGGGAATGGGGAGGAGGCGGAGGAGGAGGAGGGGGAGGGATTTCCATTTTCCCCATAGTCTGGAGGGGGAGCAGCTGGAGATTTGCCCTGCCCCAACCTCCTGCCCTTCGCTGCCCCCACCACACCTCCTTCCTCCTCACCCCGCCCCCCGTCCCCTGACAGATCCCCGAAATTCCTGCACTTTCCTGGGTGGCTGTGTAGGAGGTAAACATCCCCTCCCCCCTCCTGCCAAGGCCCCCCCCCCGCTCCTCTGCATCCCCCCCTTATATTGTCTTCTGCCCTCTCTTCTGTCTTCTCCTGAACTCCCCCCACTACAAATTAGCTTGTCTTATTGCCCCGGGGCATGTGCGTGTGCATGTGAGAGTATTAGTACCTTTGTCTATGCGTGTGTTGTGTATGTTTGTGTGTGTGTGTGTGTGTGTGTGTGTGTGTGTGTATACATACTCGTCTGTACCTGCTCCTCCAGGGCTGTTCCTGCCTGCCTGGGGCTTCCTGCCTGCCCAGACCTTTGTCCGGAGGTCTGGGGCTTGGGGGGCTGTGGGGTGGAGGCCAGCAGGGAGAAGCCTTTGGCGTCACTCCCTCCATCCCCACCCCAAGTGGATGTTCTCATCCTTTCTTCCTCCCTTCGTCTCATCCTTGGCTTGGCCTCAGGCCTGGGGAGAGAGGAGACGGTCTAGGAACTCTTCCCCTCCCCTTCTCCTTATCATCTCTTTCCTCTGGTGTCCCTAGATTTAATGGTGTATTTGTTTTTGTTCTGGTTTCCACCAGCACCTGGTGAAAGGGGCGTTTCCATGTATGTACCTTATTGTGGAACAGAAAGAGGGGACTGTCCCTGAACCTGCGGATCTCCATGATTTACAGACTGAAAAAAGAGTTGTTTTAATGTGCACTTCTCTCATTATGAGGGATTTGGAGCATTTTGTCATAGGGCTACTGGTAGCTTGGATTTCTTCCTTTGAAAACGCCCTTTTCCTTTGCCCCATTGGAGAATGGCTCATAATCTTGGAAATTACAATCAGTTAGAACAATTGTTTTCATAATCTTTGATTTATAGTATAGTTTAACGTTTGCTGTTGATAGTCATTCACCCAAACGCCTTTCGTTCCTCTTTCTGCCCTTCGTTATTACCCTTGAGATGCTTAACCTCTTTAAAAAAATTTTAATGATATTTTCTGTTTCTTACATCACCAGAGTATCCCATGTACCTCTCCCACTCCCCGTCCTCGAGAGCCATGCCATGTAACAAATTGTGTTTTGGTTTTAGGGAGGAAAAAATAATCGATTGATGCCGGTGGAAAAGGTGTGAGATGTGTAACACCTGTGGACCTCTCATGTCCTGGAGGGGGTAGGGTGATGGTGTCTTCTCATGTTTCCTTTTCAGTCCTACTTGTTCTTTAACATTTTATTCCATGTATTTTTAAGTTTTTGGTGTGTGCTTCTTCCCATTTAAATTGTTGTTTGGATTTGTATTTGTGTGAAGAGCGTTTTGTCATTGTTTTCGTGGAGTCCACGGATTGGTCTTGACAGGGAGACTCCCAAGGATTTTATATTGTTTGCAGTTATTTTAAAGGGAATTTCTCTTTCTACCTTTTGCTGCACGTAGTTGTTGTAGCTTGTTGGTAGTATTATAGAAATGCTGATGATCAGTGGGTTTATTTTATATCCTGCCACGTTGCTAAAGTGGTTGTTTCCACTAGTTTTTTTTTTTATTTGATTCTCTGGGGTGCTCTAAATATACCATATGTCATGTGCAAAGAGGGGTAGTTTTGTCTCCTCATTGCCTATTTTTATTTTTACAATTTCTTTTTCTTGTCTTCTGTGTATACCTAGGATTTCTAGGACGATATTGAATAATTGTGGTGATAATGGACATCCTTGTTTCACACCTAATCTTACTCAGAGGGCTTGAAGTTTATTCTCATGATGGATAATGCTTGCTCTTGGTTTTAAAAATGTATTACTTATAATTTTAAGAGAGGTTCTGTTGATTCCTGCGCTTTCTAGTGTTTTTAATAGGAATGAGTTGTATTTTGTTCAAAGCTGTTTTCTACATCTTTTGATTTAATCACACAATTTTTGTTTATTTTGTTGTTGATATTGTCAATTGTGCTGATAGTTTTCCAAACGTTGAAACAGCCCTGCATTCTTAGTGTTAATCCCACTGCTTATAGTGTGTGACTTTCGTCGTATACTGCTGTAATCTCCTTCCTGGGATTTCATTTCAAATGGTTCCTTGCTGTTCTTTAAGGAAATTGGTCTATAATTTTATTTCTCTTTTTTTGTTCTCCCTTGTTTAGGTATCAAAACCATATTTTGGCTATAAAAAGACTTTGGTAGGATGCCTTCTTTACCTAGTTTTTCAAATAATTTATATAGTATTGCAATGAATTGTTCCTTAAATATCTGGCAGAATTCACTTATAAATCCATCTGGTCCTTGGGATTTTGTCTTAGGGAATGCATTTATACCTTGAGCAATTTCTCTTTTTTGATGGAGTTATTTAAGTATTCTATTTTCTTCTGTTAACAAGCACAGTTTATGTTTTTGTAAATATTCATCCATTTCATTTAGATTTTCAGTTTATCTGGCATATGGTTGTGCAAAATGCCTCATAATAATTGCTTTAATTTCATCTTCATTGGTTATGCATTCACCCTTTTCATTTCCAGTTTGGTTTTCTTCTTTTTATTTTAATCAAATAACCAATGGTTTATCTATTTTATTTTTTTTTCATAAAACCAAATCCTAGCTTTATTTATTAGTTTACTTTGCAGACTGAAAGAAAAGAGTTGTTTTAATGTGCACTTCTCACATTATGAGTGATTTGGAGCATTTTGTCATAGGGGCTATTGGTAGCTTGGATTTCTTCCTTTGAAAACTTCCTATTCATATCCTTTGCCCTATTGGAGAATGGCTCTTAATCTTAGAAACTGCAATCAGTTGCTTCTATATCTTGCATATGCAACAGTCCTTAGAGAACTTTACTGCAAAGATGTTTTTCCTCACTTAACTGTTACCCTTCTCATTTTAACTGCATTGGATCTGTTTGTGCAAAAACATTTCAAATTTATTGAAGCAGAATTATCCATTTTCTTTTCTGTGATTCTCTCTGTTGCTTGTTCTACATTAACCTCTTCCCCTCTCCATAGCTGTGAAAAGTGATTTCCTCCTTGCTCCTCTAATTTGCTACTGATTCCTCCTTTACATCTAATTCATGTACCCATTTGTAGTTTAATTTCAAAGATGGTACGAGGTGTTGATGTCTTATCAAATTTCTGGCTTTTCGGGGCAGCTAGGTGGCACAGTGTATAGAGCACTGGCCCCGAAGTCAGGAACACCTGAGTTCAAATTCGGCCTCAGACCAAACACTTGACACATACTAGCTGTGTGACCTTGGGCAAGTCACTTAACCCGGATTGCCTCACCAAAAACAAAAAAATTTCTAACTTTTCCCTCCCCTGCCCCCCCCAATTTCTGTCTTTGGATTTATTAAACACTCATTTTATTTATTTGCCTCTATACATTGCTTACCTAATCTTATCCATTGAGCAACCTTTCAATTTTTAGCAAATTCACATTGTTTTCTGGACAGCGAGGTATTCTATGGGGCCTGAAATCAAGAAGATTCATCTCCTTGAGGTCAAACCTGGCCTCAGACACTTATTAGCTGTGTGACCCTTGCCAAGTCACTTAATTCTGTTTCCCTCAGTTCCTCATCTGTCAGATGAGCTGCAGAAGGAAATGGCAAATCACTCCAATATCTTTGTCAGGAAAACCCCAAATGGGGTCAGCAGAAGTCAGACAGGACTAAACAACAACAATGACTGTTTTCATGACCACTGATCCGTATCAGAGTTTGATATCTGCTACTGATAATTGCCAACCCTAAACCCCTTTCTTTTCTCCTTCGTCCTCATCATTTCCCTTGAGATACTTGACTTCTTTAAAAAGAAAAAAATTTTTTTGAGGGCAGCTAGGTTGTGCAGTGGATAGAGCACCTGCCAAAAGTCAGGAGGACCTGAGTTCAAATGTGGCCTCAGACACATAACACTCACTAACTGTGTGACTCTGGGCAAGTCACTTAACCCCAGTTGCCTCACCCCAAAAAATTTTTTTTTATATTTTCTCTTTTTTACATCATTAAGGTATCCCATGTATCCCTCCCTGTCCCCATCCTCAAGGGTCATGCAATGTAACAAATTATATTTTTTATTTTAGGGTAGAAAAGAAAAGCTAGCACAACTGACCAATACATTTGGGAAAAGGTGTGAAATGTGTAACACCTGTGGACATCTTACCTCCTAGTTCAGGGTAGGGTGATGGTGTCTTCTCATGTTTCCTTTTCAGCCCCACTTGATCTTTAACATTTTGTGACAGGTACTTTGAATTTTTTGTGTGTCATTATTTCCATTTCAATTATTGTAGTTAGTGTGTGTGTGTATTCTGTTTTCTTGGCTCTCCTTAATTCACTTCTAATCAATTCACAAAGATCTTTCCATAGTTCTCTGTACTCATCACATCCATCATTTCCTACTGCATTGTAGCAGTATTCCATGACATTGGTGTTCCATGCCTTGTTTAGCCATTCTCCAGTTGATGAACATCTACTCTGCTTCCAATTCATAGCTGTCACAAAAAGTGCTGTTTTAAATATTTTGGAGTATATGGGGAATTTTTTCTTATTAATTGCTTCCTTGGGGTGTAAAAGAGTCCTTGTTTTAAAGATTTTGCACATTTTTGTTCCTTTCTTTGCATACTTCCAAATTATTTTCCAAAACAGATGAGTCATTTCATGGTTCCACCAAGAATGTATTAGTGTGTGTATATTCCTACAGCCTTGTTTAGGTATCAAAACCACATTTATGCCATAAGAGGAATTTGAAAAGACTCCTTCTTTACCTATTATTTCAAATACAGTACTGGGATGAAATGTTTTTTAAATGCTTGGTAGAATCACTTTCAAATCCATCTGGTCCTGGGTATTTTTTCCTAGGGAACTCTTTTATGCCTTTTTTAATGTCTTCTTTTACAGTGGGATTATTTACGTATTCTCTTTCCTCTTCTGTTAACATGGGCAGTTTATATTTTTATAAATATTTATCCATTTCATGTAGCTTGGCAGTTTTCCTCACATGTGATTGGGCAAAATAACTCCTAAGCATTACTTTAATTTCATCTTCATTGGTTATGCATTTGCCCTTTCATTTTTGAGACTGGTAATTTGGTTTTCTTCCTTTTTTGTTAATCAAGCTAATTAATGGTTTGTCAACTTTATTAGTATTTTCATAAAACCAGCACCTACTTTTACTTATTAGTTTGATTTCTTAAAAGTTTTCTTAATCTTATCTTTGATTTAAAGATTTCAATTTTTATGTTTCGTTGGAGATTTTCTATTTGTTCTTTTTCTACTTTTTAAAATTTTATGCCCAATTCCTTGATCTGCTACTTCCCTGTTTTATTGATGTAAGCATTTAGAGATAGAAATTTCCTCTAAGGACTACTTTGTCTGCACCCCACAAGTTGTGTCATGTTGCCTCATTGTTGTAATTCTCTTGAATGAAATTATTGGTTGATTCTATGATTTGTTCTTCAACCCACTCGTTTTTTAGGATTTGATGATTTGGTTTCCAGTTAATTTTTAATCTGTCCTTCCACATTGTGGTCATTTATATTGCGTTGTGGTGTGTAAAAGTTGCATTTAATATTTATGTATTTGTCCATTTGTTTATGAGGTTTTTAATACACTAATATATGTTCATTTTTTGTGAAGGTGCGTGTACAGCTGAGAAAAAGTTATATTCCTTTTTATTTCCATTCAGTTTTCTCCAGAGTTCTATCATGTCTTACTTTTCTAATATGCTTTTCCTCTCCTTAACGTCTTTTTAATTTATTTTATGCGTAGATTTCCCTAATTGTGAGAGGGAAAAGTTGGGGTCACCCTTTGTATAGTTTTACTATTTCCTTCAGTAAGTCATTTAACTTTTCATTTTAAGAAGTTGGATGCTCTGCCATTTGGTGCATATTTGGTTGGTATTGATATGATATTATTGTCTGTGGTACCTTTTAGTAAGATATAGTTTCCCTGCTTATCTCTTTGAATCAGGTCTGTTTTAGCTTTTGCTTTGTCTGAGATCATGATCTCTATCATTGCCTTTTATACTTTAGCTAAAGCCTAAGTGTGTTTAGTGGGAGGCTGTGGCAGGGTGGAGGGCAGGGAACATATTGTCTGAAGCTTCAGGCCTTTTCACACTTTTCACTTTGTTGTTTTCAGAGCTAATTTTGGGGGTTTTGAAGTTTTCTGTGGTCCAAAGTGATATGATGTGGGGAGAGGTTTGTTCATTGCTTTCCTGGTCTGCGCTCTGGTCCTTACCTAGGAAGAACTCCTGGTCCCTCAGGGCTGCAATTGATATTGCTACACAGGGTCACTGCTCCCTGTTGACCAGAAGTGACCTTACCCCTCAGTACCCTTTTCCCATTGGGATTGCAAGTGATCCTCTTCCTCAGGGTCCTTGTGACTGAAAATGATACTGTTCCTCAGAGTCTCTGCTTCCTCTTGCCAGAACGTGTACATTGCTGCCCTTGAATTCTGACCCAGAAGTCTATATAGGCAATGGAATGTCCCAACAGCTTCCAATCTTGTGTCTTGAACTAGCAAGGGGGTCTCCGTAATCTCTTTCTAGCCAATTGTTAGGTCTCTTTATTGTCTCCGACTTGATAGCTCCCAAAGTTGCTGCTGCTTCTGATTATTAAAATTAATAAAATAACTATAATATAATAAGAATAAAATATAATGTAATAATGTAATAGAAATAAATAGAAAATCATTCTGAGGTACAAATTTTCCAAGTAAATAAATAATGATTTCCTAGTAATGATTGACAGGTTCCCCTTAGGTCAACTAATTTCTCAGTAATTAGTGACAAAGTAGTGATTTCAGATTTTATTTTAATAATAGAAAAGAGAAGTAAAAAAATTACCGCAATGTTAGGAAACTTGTTTTGAACATAATTCAGATGAACAAGGCAGGTCATCTGAATGGTTTGCTTCTGCCAGGCTTTCTTAATCCAAATTCCTACTGTTGGCAACATTTAGCTGTCAAAGTGAGATTACCCCATAAGTCTTTGCCCCACAGCTGAAGCAGTTTGTAACCAGAAAGCTTCCTTTCAAGGGGCCTATAGTTTCCACTAAGGCTGGGAAAGAGGAATGTGTGTGATTTGAAGTTAGCAGTCACCCCCACCCTAATCCTGCCCTTGCCAGAAAAGGAAACCCAGTCTCAGAAGATTACATCACTTAATTCATACATAAGCTCTAGCTGAAGAAAAATAAGGGAGCTTATCCCCTAAGTCTAAAGAACTTAATCTTTTGTCAACCCCCTTTCCCAACTGCCAGAAGGGGGAACTTAGCCTTTGAAAAGAGTCTTCCAATGCTTTGATTATTTTGTTCCTAAAACGATATATGTCTTACTTGAAATTATCGGCTAGTAAATGTTGAAGTCTTATCAATCTGTCTATTCACTAAATCTGTAGGTAACCTAGACTGAAGAGAATACCTTGGGTAGTTATTCTCAGCTGTTAGGGCTAGCTTTTCCTGAAGAAGGGAGATCATTCTTACAATCCAATTAAAATTAAATCAAAATCATCAATACTAACTGATATAAATGGCATTGCTTTTCAGTCCACCACCTCATTCCACCACTCCTGTTTCCTGCACATGGGCTCTGGGCCAGCCTCCACCCCTGTGTTTACGGATCTCACCTTCCAGCCTCTCAAGTTGTTTTGGGCTTGGAAGAATGTCTCAACCTGACCTTTTGTTGGTTGTGCCAGTGGAGAATTTAATGGGAGGCTTTCTTTTAAAGTTGTTTAATGAGGAGTGTTGAGAGAGGTTGGCTTGGTGCTCCCTCTACTCAGCCTGGTAGCTAATAACTTCTTGAATTGCATTAGTGACCATTTAATCCTTTGTGAAGTGCAGGAACCAACAATGGGAAAAGGTCAATATCACCTGACTGAGCATTTTCACTGGCTGTTCCCCATACCTGATATGCTCTCACTCTTCATCTCTACCCCTTGGCTTCCCTGGCATCCTTCACTTCCCAGATCAAATCCCACCTTCTACAGGAGGCCTTTCTTGATTCCCCCCCTCCCCCCCAATTCTAGCCCCTTCCCACTGCTTATTACTTCCACTTTATTCTATCCAGAGGTTGTTTCTCCATCATTATTTGCATGTTATCTTCCCCATTAGACTGAGTTCCTTCAGAGCAGACAATGTCTTTTGCCTTTCTTTGTCTCTTTAGCACTTATTTAGCAACGTGCCTAGCACATAGAAAGTGTTTAATGTATGTTCATTGACTGAGACTATTCTGGGTCAGATTCTCAGTAATAGGAAGGAACTGGTTGCTAGAATGGAAATGATGGGAGTGCTGGGAGGAAGTGACCACTCAGTCCTAGAGTTTGTGATAAAGGAGAGGCAATCTGAGAATAGTCTGAGAAGCCAATGAACCTGGTCATTTAGTGTTCCAGAAATCCAAAGACCATAACTACTGGGGTTGGGACTTACTTTTTGCCAAAAGCCTCTGAGAACACTGAAAAGCAGTATGGAAGAAATTAGGTAAAGACCAACATCTCCCACCATAAACCAAGATAAGCTCCAAATAAATGAATACATGACTTAGACATAAAGGGAGATAATATAAACCAATTCCAGAATTGAGAAATTACCTTCCTCATCTATAGATAGAGGAAGAGTTCAGGAACAAAGAAGAGATAGAGAGGATGCCAGTAGGTAAAAATGGTCATTCAAATTACATTCATTTAAATTAATTCAAATTTTTTTGTAAAAAGAAAATTAATTTAGCTAAAACTACAAAAATGCTGGTAAAGGGGAAAAATCTTTGAAGAAAGTTTCTCTGATACATAAGGTATATAAAGAACTAATTCTCATTTACAAACACAAGAGGAACTTCCCCACTGATAAATGGGCAAAGAATATAAATAGGTAGTTTTCACGTGGCAAAATCTAAACTGTCCACAAATATATGGAACATTGCTCAAAATGACTAATAATTAGGAAAATGCAAATGAAGCCAACTTTGATGTTGATGAGTAATGCCCCCCATGAGTAATAGGGAATTGATAATGAAGAAAAGAACATAGATAATTAAGAGAACAACTAATTACCCTTTATGAACTGAGTGGTAAAATGACAATTGTTGGAGAGACTGTGGGAAAACAGGTCCTATGATAAAGTGCTGGTGCAGCTATGAGTTGGTCCAGCCATTCTGAAAATCAGTTTTAAAGTATGTTCCAAAAACACTATACCTTTTGGCCAAGCTATACCACTTCTAGGCCTATAAACCAAAAAGGTCAAAGAAAAATGGGAAAGACTTGTGTGTGCAAGGATATTTATGACACGTTTTTCTTAAAGTAGTCATAAAGCGGAGACTAATGGATAGCCCTTCAGTTGGCAGATGTCCAAACAAATTGTGTTATATAATATAATGGAATATTATTTCACCATAAGAAATGCCTAAATGAAGTGTTTCAGAGAAACCTGGGACATCAAGTATCAAAAATCAAAAGTCTGTTATATGGATAAAGGATTAGACTTCCTCTTCTTGGCTCTAGAGTCAGAACCATGAGCAATAGTTGGAAGATATAAAGAGGCCAATTTAGGCCCGATATCAGGGAAAACTTCCTAAAAATGTGGATTCTCCAGAAGTGTAATGGGCTGCCTTGAAGAGGTGGTGCATTCCCTCTCCTTGGAGGTATTCAAGGAAAAGCTGAATGACCATGTCTCTCTTATAGTGGCAATTCCTTTCATGTATAGATTGGACAAGATGGCTGCTGTGGTCCTTTCTAACTCTCAAGTTTTATGTAACTTTTGTGAACCAAGGTTGATAGGGAAATCCGAGGACAACATATGGGTTTTTCATTAATATTTTATTTCCCCCCAGTTACATGTAAAGATGAGTTTTAACATTCAGTAAAAAAAATTGAGTTCTAAAGTTTTTCTGTCCTTCCTTCACCTCCTCCCTTCCCTGAGAGAGTAAGCCATCTGGTGTGGGCTATATACATGTTCAGTCATACAGCCCTGTTACCATATTAGTCATGTGGTGAAAGAATGCATAGATGCAAAGGAAAAAGAACCATGAAAAAATACAGAAAGTAAAAAATAGTATGCTTTGATCTGCTTTTAGACTTCATCAGTTCATTCTCTGGAGGTAGATAGCATTTTTCATCATGAGTCCTTTGGAATTGTTTTGGATCATTGTGTTGCTGAGAATAGCTAAGTCATTCACAGTTGATCATCATCTAGTATTGCTGCTACTGTGTTCAATGTTCTCCTGGTTCTGCTCAGTTCATTTTGCATCAGTTCATATAAGTCTTTCCAGGTTATTTTGAAATCTGAGTGCTCATCATTTCTTATACCACAGTAACATTCTATTATAATCATATGTCAAAACTTGTTCAGCCATTCCCCAATTGATGTACATCCCCCAATTTCCAGTTTTTACCACCATAAAAAGAGATGTTACAAGTATTTTTGTGCAAATAGGTCCTTTCCTCCCCTTTTTTATCTCTTTGGGATATAGCTTCAGGAGTGGTATTGCTGGATCAAAGGGTATGCACAGTTTTATAGCCCTTTGGGCATAGTTTGAAATTGCTCTCCAGAATGTTTAGATCAGTTCACAACTTCACCAACAATGCATTTATGTGTCAGTTTTTCCACATCCCCTCCAACATTTATCATTTTCCTTTTTTGTCACATTAGCCAACCTTATAGGAGTGAGTGGGCATCTCAGGTGTTTTAATTTGTATTTCTGTAATCAGTAGTGATTTAGAGCATTTTTTTTCCTATGACTATAGATAGATTTGGTTTCTTCATCTGAAAACTCCCTATTCATATCCTTTAACCATTTATCAACTGGGGAATAACTTGTATCCTTATAAATTGAATGAAGTTCTCTATGTATTTGAGAAATGAGAACTTTATCAAAGATAGTTGCTGTAAAAATTGTTTCCAGCTTTCTGCTTTCCTTTTAATCTTGGTTGTATTGGTTTTGTTTGCGCACAACCTTTTTAACTTAATAAAATTACAGTTGGTCACTTGATATCTCATAATGTTCTCTATCTCTGGTTCAGAAACAAAGTCTTCCCTTCTCCATAGATCTGACAGCTAAAAACTATTCCTTGCTCCCCTAATTTGCTCATGGTATCAGTCTTTCTGTCTAAATCATCCACCAATTTTTATCTTACCTTGTTGTGCTATTCACCTTTTGTTCTGGAAGAGGACCAATGGTATCAGAAGGGAGAGGTCTTGACTTGTAAGTGAATTGAATTTAAGTGAGGCAGGGCTGTGCAAAGTCATCAGCCTCACTCTCTCCTCCTGAGTCATCTGAGCCCAGTGACAAAACATAGGTTAGGATGACTGGACATGGCCCCAGATGCAGTGGGTGCCCTTTGACTTTTTAAGCTAAGTTCTTTCCTGGGTCTCAGTTTCTCTGAGGCAACACCCATTCAGTGATTTAAGGTTAGGTAAAAAATGAGACAAAAGATGCCCTAGTTTGCCTACTCAAAAAAAAAATAAAAATTCAATCTGGAAGGACAGGACCCTCAGGATTTCTGACCAGAAGAGAAACAATTGCTATTTACACTCACTCTGAGCCCTCTGAAGCCAAACAGTGACCAAGTGAGGCTTGGGCCAGGGCTTATTGTTGGCCAGTCTGTGAGAGCCAGAGTGATTTGGGTTCAAGGCACAGTAAAGTAGGTCCATTTGAATCCCAATGGGCTTGGTCAAAGCCTGGTTTTCCAGAGCTCTGTTTCAAGAAATCACGAATGAAACGAGATGGGACAGAATAGTTAATTTTCCCAGTTTTTTTTAAATGATAGAATAAATAAGTAAGGAAGATAACAAAATATTTAGCTCCCAAACTTCAAGGTATCTTGTGAGGTTTAGGGGATCAAAATTTATATTGCTTCAGGCAAAGCACCTTGGAATACAATGTAAGGTCTTGGTCTATACCTAATTGTTTTAAATATCACTCTCATCTGTAAAAGAGCTTTTATTGATTCAAGTTTTTTTTTTAAAAAAATAGACATTAATGTACAATCATTTTTATATCTTAAAAGAGTAAGCACTTTTTATTAAAACATAAGACCCCTGTACTGTATACTAGCAGCAGAAGTTACAGAATTGTCAAAAGATCTGTTTATATAAAAAGACAAACAGAAGAAGCTATGGAAGCTATGACAACTTAGGCTACTATAAATAAATAAATAAGTGGGACCGATAGAAATAAGTGGGCCAGATCTTCAGATAGCCAATGAAGTTAGCCATTTAAATGTTTTCACCCAGTTTCAAAAAATATATACAACAATTCTCTACTTGTTAAATTGGAGGACAAATGTCTATTAAGACTATTTTTTTAGTCTTAACTGAGTCTAATCCATATTTCTGAATGAGGCAACCCATCGTTGGCACTTAAGTACTCTTAAATAAAAAGATTTGTTGACTAGTCATTGTTGCGTAAAAAACTTAATGTACTGAGTTGTGTAAGTCATCATCTATATTTGCAGTACTGCCAGCACTCTCTGAGATTTCTGGATTTTCTTCACTCAATTCATTTAAGTTCTCATCTTGAGCTTCATTTCCACTGTCCTTTTCAGGTGCCTGTGTCCTGGGCATGATAACTGACAAATCATTTTCTTAGGACTATTATTTAGCGTTTTTGCTTGTCTCCTTTTCAAGGCTAATTGTTTAGTTCTTCTCAGTTCTTCACTGATGTTCCTCCATCAAACTTTGAGGAGCAAATATTTCTCTATCAACCAGATTTGCAAACAAGGAATCGAATGACGTGGCCGCTGCAGTGATGAGCATGAGACCAGCTCAATGCTCTGTAACCCCGAGACGCATGGATGAGGCGGGAGACAGCAAGGTGGCAGAAGCTCTGTTTATTGAGTGCAGTTAGCTGTCTTTTATGGCCCTAGTGATGCATGTTCAAAGCGTGATCCCCCCTGTGATAACCAATCATCAGGTCTGCTGGAGCTCGTGTCAGGACTCATCTCCCATTGAGAGGAGAGCCAAACCAACTGTGGTTGCTGCATGTCAGCAAAGGAGAGGTCCTCGGAGACTTCCTTATTTTTGCCACACGACTATGTTGTGACCCTCAGCTTCTACTGATAGAAGCTAGAACTCCCATGGGAAAGTTCCCTCAACAGAGCTCTCATGAGACCGTGAGACATTTACCCTAACAATCGAAGTCTGTGGTAGTTGTATCTAGTCCATTACCTTCTGTTTTTTTGCCATCATTACAAATAAAATCCTCATGTACAATAGGAAGATCAAGTCGAATCCATTTTAAGCAGGTCTGAATTTCCTTCTTATTTCCCAAATGTTCTACTCTACCAATACAATCCTCCAATTGAAGGTTAGGGAATAGCCTATGTGCCCAGTGCCCCATGTGTCTGATTAATGTCTTCAAATCTTCAGCTTCTGAGCGTCTAACTTAGGCAAATTCTTTTTCACATTTTTCTTTGTAACTGCAGGCATATCTCCCATCGGATCTCTCCTCGTGTCTGTGGTGGGCTCATTTTCTCCGGCCTCTTCCCTTCCTAGAGAGGCTGGCAGTGGAAAAGGTCGAAAAGTTTCATCTTCTAACCACCTCCTAATCAGGAAGGTTCAACAAATTGTTCTCCTCTGGTTCCATTGTTCCTGCCAGGCTCTGCTAGACTGTAACCAGCTAGGGAAACCAGGCTACCACATGTCCCGTCCCTAAGTTCCTATTGCCTATACCTATTTTGCCATACTAGTTTTCATTTTTTCCAGAAGTTTTGGTAAATAGTTCTTGTCCAAAAAGCAGGGTTCTTTTGGTTTACCAAATACTAGATTATTAGATTATTATGGTCATTTTCTACAGTGTCTTGTGTGCCTAATCCATTCCATTGATACACTACTCTATTTCTTAGCCAGGCCCAGATATTTTTGATGATTACTGCTTTGAACATAGTCTGAGATCTGATATAGCTAGGCCACCTTCCTTCACATTAGTTTTCATTAATTCCCTTGATATTCTTGACCTTTTGTTCTTCCAGATGAATTTTATTATGATTTTTCTAGTCTATGAAATAATGTTTGGTAGTTTGATTGGTATGGCCTGAGTAAGTCAATTAATTGAGGTAGAATTGTCATCTTTATTATGTTGCCTCAGCCTACCCATGAGCAACCAATAATTCTCCAATTGTTTAGATCTGACTTTATTTGTGTGAAAAGTGTTTTGTAATTGTGTTGATATAGTTCCTGGGTTTATCTTGGCAGGAGAACTCCCAACTATTTTAAATGGTCTACAGTTACTTTAAATGTAATTTCTCTTTCCATCTCTTGCTGTTGGGCTTTGTTGGTAATATATAGAAATGCTAATGATTTATGTTGGTTTAGTTTATATCCTGCAACTCTGCTAAACTTGTTAATTTCAACTAGTTTTTTAGTTGATTCTCTAGGATTCTCTAAGTATACCATCCTAACAGCTATAAAGAGTGATTGATTTGTTTCCACATTGCCTATTCTAATTCCTTTAATTTCTTTTCTCTTTTTGCTAGAGCTAAAATTTCCAGCGTAATATTGAATAATAGTAGTGTTAATGGGAATCCTTGTTTCACCCCTGATCTTATTGGGAAAGCTTCCAGGTTATCCTCGTTACAGACAATGCTTGCTGATGGTTTTAGAGAGATACTACTTATCATTTTAAAGGTAGCTCCATTTATTCCTATGGTCTCTAGTGTTTTTCCTAGGAATGCGTGCTATATTTGGTCAAAAACTTTTTCTGCATCTCTTAAGATAATCATATGATTTCTGTTGGGTTTATTATTTATATGGTCACTTATGCTGATAGTTTTCCTAATATAGAACCAGCCCTGCATTCCAGGTATAAATCCCACCTGGTCATATTGTATGATCCTAGGGAAATATTGCTGTAATCTCCTTGTTAGTATTTTATTCAAAATATTTGCATCAATATTCATTTGAGAAATTGATCTTTAGTTTTCTTTCTCTGTCTTGGCTCTTCCTGGTGTAGGTATCAATACTATATTTGAATCATAAAAGGAATTTGTCAGGACTCCTCCTTTGCCTGTTTTCTCCAGTAGGTTATGTGTTATTGGAATTAATTGTTCTTTACATGTTGGATAGAATTCACTTGTGAGTCCATCTCAGCCTGGGGATTTTTTTCTTAGGGAGTCCATTGATGGCTTATTCAATTTCTTTTTCTAATGTGGGGTTACACATTCTATTTCTTCCTCCGTTATTCTGGAAAATTTATATTTTTGTAAATATTCATCCATTTCATTTAGATCATCAGATTTATTGACCGACAGTTGGGCATAATAGCTCCTAATTATTGCTTTAATTTTTCTTGATTGGTGGTGAATTCACCCTTTTCCTTTTGATACTGGTCATTTGGTTTTTGTCTTTCCTCTTTTAAACCAAATGAAGCAATGTTTTACTTTTTATTGTCCCCCACCCCCGATAAAACCAGCCCTTAGTTTGATTTATTAGTTCAATGATTTTTTAAAATCTCCTTTGATTTTCAGGATTTCCAATTTGTTGTTTAGTTAAGGATTTAAAATGTATTCTTTTTCTAGCTTTTTTAGTTGCATTCCCAGTTGATTGATCTGTTCTTTCTCTATTTTATTGAAGTAAGCATTTAGAGATATAAAATTTCCCCTAAGTACTGCTTTGGCTGCATTTCACAAATTTTGGTCCATTGTCTCATCGTTGTCATTTTCTTTGAGGAAATTATTGATAGTTTCTATGACATATTCTTTGACATACTCATTCTTTAGGATGAGATTATTTCATTTCCAACTAATTTTAACCTCTCTTTCCATTGCCCTTTCTTATATGTCATTTTGATTGCATCATGTTCTAAAAATGATGCACTTAATATTTCTGTTTTCTGCATGTGATTGTGAGGTTTTTATGCCCTAATGCATGGTATATTTTTGTGTAGGTGCCATATACCACTAAGAGAATGGTATATTTCTCTCTATGCCCATTCAGTTTTCTCCAGAGGTCTATCATATCTAACTGTTCTTAAATTCTAATCACTTCCTTAAGTTTTGTCTTCTTTATTTTATGGTTAGATTTATCTAGTTCTGAGAGGAGAAAGTTCAGGTCTCCCACTAGTATAGTTTTACTGTCAATTTTCTCCTATAACCCATGTAACTTCTCCTTTCGAAATATGGATGCTATGCTATTTGGTACATATATGTTTAGTATTGATGTTACTTCATTGTCTATGGTTCCTTTTAGCAAGATGTATTTTTCTCCTTTGTCTCTTTTCATTAGATCTATTTTTACTTTTGCTTTGTCTGAGATCATGATTGCTAGCCCTGCTTTTTTTTTTACTTTAGCCAAAAAATAATATATTCTGTTCTGGCCTTTTACCTTTACTCTCTGTGTATCTCTGTTTCAAATGTGTTTCTTGTAAACAACATATTGTAGGATTCTGGTTTTTAATCCACTTTGCTTTCTCTTTCCTTTCTATGGGTGAGTTCATCCCATTCATTATGATTACCAACTGTGTATTTCCCTCCATCCTATTTTTCCCCATTTATATGTTTCTTTCTTTCTCCTTTCACCCTGTCTTTCCTTACTAGTATTTTGATTCTGACTATCCCCTCCCTCAATCTGCCCTCCCTTCTGTCCCCCCCCCCCCACCTTTTCTTGGCCCCCTCTCTTCCTACTTCCTTTTGGGTAAGATCGATCTCTATACCCAACTGAATGTGTATATTATTTTCCTCTTTGTACCAAATCTGTTGAGATAGGTTAAAGCAATGCTCCCTTCCCTCCTTTCTTTCCCTCCATTGTATTAGGTCTTTTGCACCTTTTAATGTGATATAATTTACTCCATACTTCCTCCTTTCCCTCTTCTCCCAATGCAACCTCCTTCTCACTCCTTAATTTTTTAATATCGTCCCATCAAAGTCAATTTATTCCCACAGCCTCTGTCTATGTATATATACTCCTTCTAACTACCCTAATAGATCTAACAGTTCTTCAGAGTTCCATGTATCATCTTCCCCTGTAGGGATGGAAACACTTTACTTATATTGAATAATTTATGTTTTTGCTTTCCTGTTTACCTTTTTATGACTTTCTTGAGTCCTGTATTTTATTTTATTTTTTTAAAATCAAAGATAGTTTATTTTTTTCCATTTCTCAATTTTCAACTTCAACTGTACATTTGAATAAATATTGTTGAAGTGGTTATCTTTGCGTATGGTGTCATCTCATCTCTTTTTTTCTTTAAATTTGATGTTGATTTTGCCTTTTGCTCTGTAAAGTCAATGATCAGACTGCATATACATAGTGTATTCTGAAATGATTTCCACAACAGTAGCTAGTTGTTCTTTAAACTACAATCAATTTTTTCTCTTGATTTCTGGTCTTTCTTTTGTGATAGCTTCTTCCAGATCTCTTCTGAGAAATATAAAAAGTATTCAAAAATTTCTGAGCAGTCTAAATCTTTTAGTTCCTTTTATTTTGCAGTTCCAAGCTATATTTTCTAAAATATCATTTTCCCCATGTCCGTTTTCACACTGAAGTAACCCAAAATCACAGTATGTGTTGGCTTGGTTTGAAGGATCCTCTGACGTTTTCACAGAACTCTTCAGTTTCATCAAACCTTGTAACAGATAGCAGTGTAGAAGCTGCAATTGTCATTGTGAGGATCTCATGTGAAGAGCTGATGCTCTTCATAAGCACTGCAAGTCAAGAAGGGCAAATTTTCCTTGAAATGTTCAACTCTGCCTCACATAAATCCAATTCATCCACTAGTTGTGACATCGTGATGTCATTGGTCTTTTTCAAAAACGAAGGACAAACAACAGCAACAACAGCAACAACAACAACCAGGCATGGTATCTATCATATGGTAAATGCTTAACAATTGTTGATTAATTGGTCAATTAATGTTTGATTTTCCCTGGACTTCAACTCACTGTTATTTCAGAAATTTCTGTGGTGAGTACAGCTATTTTTTCTGTCTTCTTTTTCTTTATGCAGTTTTATTTATTGTTGATTTGCTGTTTTTTTATTGTTTTGAGATTTTGGTGTTAAGGTAAATCATATTGAAACCAACTACTCCTCTATCTTGTTGATTGCATGATATCCCTGTGAGTAAGGCCTTGAAAATAGACCACTTTTAGAATTATTTTATTGTTGTTATTTTTATTATTATTTAATCAAAAGGAACATTTATACCTGGGAGATCCTGTGTTCTTGTGGCAAGGACACTACATTTGGGGTTAGATGACCTGAATTAAAAACCTTATCTATGACCTCTTAGCAGTGTGACCTTGGGTTAATCATTTACATTTTTCAGATCTCAGTTTCCTTCTCAATAAAGTAGAGGAATTGGACTAGATGACTTCTAAGGTCTTTTCTTTGATTTACCTATTGTTTGCATAATACTGAGTATTATACTGATTCCACAAATAAGGAATTGCTTTTGAACTCTTAATTTAGCTTCTCCTTTAATCCTGCTAAACCATGCTGCTTCTCTGGGTACAGAGTCAATCATTATTGGCAGGTGGAGAAATTCCATAGTGTAGTGCATGCATAGTGTACTGAATTTGGGGTCAAGAAAACAAGTTCCAATTTGACCACTAATACTTATTACCTCTATTAACATGGTCACATCACTTAACACCTCTAAGCCTCAAATTTCTTATTTGTAAAATGAGTTTTTAATGTTCCAGCAATGTTTTGAGTGCCAATTATTAATCCATGATTGTTAAACTATTTGAAGAAGTAAACTTGTTGATACTGATATTTTCATGACACACAAAATCAGAAGACAAAGGGAAGTTGCAGTTAAATGGAAGGATGCAGAAGGGAATAAGTATAAATATAGTGTGTACTATCTGCCAGACACTTTGCTAAATGATTTAAAAAATGCCATTTGATCCTCACAATATCCCTGGGGGGTAGTTGCTATTATCATCCATATTTTACACATTCAGAAATTGAAGCAGAAAGAAATTACATGACTTGCCTAGGGTTGCACAGCAAGTAAATACATGGAGTCAAATTTGAACTTAATTTTTCCTGCCTTCAGGCTCTGTACTTTATTCACTGTGTCACCAGCTGCCTCTAATAGTTCATGGATTCTCTTTGGAAAGGCAAACATAAGACTTGGCAGAATTACTTCATCTAGAAATCCAAATGCAATAAGAAGTTTCATTTTGAGTTTTATATTTTCAAATCGAATTTCCTATTAAACTCTGGTCTTTTGAACAGGAAGGTTTAAATGTGCCCTACTTCACTGAATGTCCATTTCTCCCCCTTAGAGATTATGTTCGGTTTTACTGGGTAGTTGACTCTTGGGTGTAATCTAAGCTCCTTTATCTTCTGGAATATCATTTTCCAAGCCCTCTGATCTTTTAAGGTAGACACTGCCAAATCTTGTGTAATCCTGACCGTGGCTCCTCAGTATTTGAATTTTTTCTTTTGGGCTGCATGCAGTATTTTCTTCTTGATCTGAGAGTTCTGCACTTTGGTTCTAATATTTCTGGGAGTTTTCATTTTGGGATCTTTCTGGAGGTGATCAGTGGATTCTCTCACTGTCTATTTCATCCCCTGGTTGTAGGATATCAGGGCATTTTCCTTGATGCTTTCTTAAAAGATGCTGTCGAGATTCTTTTTGATCATGGCTTTGAGGTAGTAAGTCCAATAATTCTGAAATTATCTCTCCTGTATCTATTTTCCAGGTTAATGGTTTTTCTAATGAGAGAGATAAATAGAGAGAGAGAGAGAGAGAGAGAGAGAGAGAGAGAGAGAGAGAGAGAGAGAGAGAGATGACAGAAAAGCATGTGTGTATGTGTGTATGTATACATGTGTTGGGGTCAGGGAAAGTGGGAGCTAAAGCCTCATAGGTCCCAAGGGCCCTGAAATGGGGTCTGACTGCATCATAATCTAAACTGTAGCTCTATCTTCAGTCAGGAAGATCTGAGTTCAGAGACTGACTCTGATACTTACAAGTTGAGTGACCCTGGGTAAGTCCCTTAACCTCTCTCTCATTTTGGTGTCAGGCTGGGCCTATTAAACTTGATGCTGAGAAGGTTTCCCTGAGGCTCTCCTGTCTCTATTTTAGAGGAAACAAACTTGTTAGGACACACACCATCCAAGGGATGTCAGTGATTATGATACACTGTAATGGGAAGGTATTTGATTCCAAAGAAAGAAGCCAGCCACATCAGCATGGATTATATACATCGAGTAGGCTTACTGGAGCTAATTGTGTTGTGTAAGGGAATTTACTCATGAGAACAGCCCTGTGGTGGCAACAGAACAGAGTGTTGGATCCCCACACCACTATTGGGCCAGGCCAGGTATTATGCAGAAAGAGAATAACGGTGAAAAGCCAGGGATGACCTCTTATCAAGTACAAGTTTTCCCATGGGATACTTGAAGCTTCTTTTGCTGTTTACATTACAGGTAGTTTACATTCTCTGTGGGGTGAGAGTTCCTGCTCCCAGACCCTTGGGGAGTTCCTAACTCAGGTGGGACAATTAGAGTTTTTCCTCAGGGCAAGTGGCGAATTTAGAAGGGACTGAGCACTTGCAGAATTTCCATGTACTGAGAAGGAGCTCTTTTCTTATCCTTCCCTGGACTCAAGGCAGCCTCCTGGACAGTGGCTTGTCAACAGCCTTCTGGTGTGCCGGTCCAAACCGCGCACACTCTTTCAACCAAATCAGCCAACCAGAGTCATACTCACGTACATCGGAGGCCACCCGGGCAAACCGGAAGCAAGCCGATCGGGGGGTGCAAAAACCTGAACTTTATTCAATAATCATCACAGCAAGGCCAGGCAGGAAGGCACACGCGCGGGCAGGAACAAAAGCCGACTCCGCCCCCCCCTCCCTGCAGCTCCTTTTAGTACCTTCTTCGTCCCTCCTCCTCAGCCCGCCCATAGTGACTCGTCGAGGATCAAATATCAAAAAGGGGATGTCCAGCTAGTGTCCAGACAAAGGGAGCATACGTGGCACAGGAAGT
>NW_020944059.1:21797-23637 GCF_900497805.2 Vombatus ursinus | reverse complement strand
GCATACGTGACTCAGGAAGTCAGGTCCAGATACCGGGGGGAGGTGTCCGGGGTCGGCATAGTACCCAAAGAAGGAGGCCAGACAGAGAGAGTTCGCTCTCTGCCGTCCCCCTCCAAGCGGCACAGTCCTTGCCTAGGGAAAGCGTGCTCCGGCCACTTCCCTGTACCCCGCTTCCTCCCCAGCCTGTCACAGCTCCATCCAGCACCGCTCCAGTCTCGGGAGCGTGAGCTCCGGTTACCTCTCTGACCCCAGATCTCATCCCAGTACGCTACAACTCTGCCCAGCACCGCCTCTGCCTCGGGAGCAAGAGCTCCAGTTATTTTCTGGTACCCAGTTTCCGTCCCATGTTGGCACAACCCTCATCTGGCAGTAGCTGGCATCAAACAGTCCCTCACATTCTGGGATCTCTGAATCCCTCCATCTAGGGTGTTCAGTGGTTAGAGCACTGGGCCTGGAGTTATTTTCTATATACTTTTATTCTTTATATACTTTTCTGTATTTTCTTTGTCATTAGAGCATAAGCTTGTAGTGGTTTGGAACTATGTCCTTAATAGTGTTTGCATCTCTAGAACCTAGCACAGTATCTATTATGCAGGAGGTACTTAAGTAATGCTTGTTGCTTGCTTAATTAGGCCACATGGCTTTCTCTGTGCCCAGCAGGTGGCAGGGGCATAATCTATAGCTATTGAATAAATAAATTAATTACTTGAAGCTCTAAGCTAGAGTAAATATTAGTGATTATAATTACATCTCTTACAGATGTCTCTCATTTATAATTTTCATCACTTATCACATTATTATTTTAATGATCATATCTAATTCATGTATTCCTTTATATTTTAATTTCAACCACAGAGTGAGGTGTAGATCTCCTATCAAATTCCTACCAAACTGCTTTCCACTTATACCATCTGTTTTTTTTTTAATCAACTACAGACAGTTCCCATTTTGAATAAGTGGACCATTGAGCAAACCTCTAAGTAGATCGATTTTGAAGTAATGTGAATTTGCCATGGACCTGGCTACCAGGGAGGGAGGGAGGGAGGCAGGAAGGCAAGAAGGGAGTCATGCACCTGTGAATGGAAGGGGTCTAGAGACAGTTCAGGGACATATGGCGGCCAGGAACAGAGAAGGAAAAGGAGGATGAGTATCACATGGGTGTTGGGGCCAGCCATGTGATGGCCTGGCCAGAATCGAGAGGAAGAACAGGCAGGGCAGACACTTGGGGGCCGGACATGACCATAGACAGGAGAAGAGAGGTAACACGTGGACCAAAGAAAGACACAAGGTACCGAAGTATGAATGAACACAAGGTAGACAGACGGATGCCAGACACACAGGTGAATGGACAGAGCAGCCAAAAGTTTCCTCTCTCATCGCTGGAGGTCTCAAGCCAAGCCCTGATCCTGAAGCTACAGTGGTGGAAAGAATCACTCTGCACGTCCAAAACCCCTTTATTACCTCCTTATAAGCTCCCCATTAATGCCCCTTAGATTCTTGATGTCATTTAAAATTTTTTCATTTCCTGTTCATTTCATTTCCCGTTTCTTACCTCAAGGTATCCTATGTATCATCCCCTCTCCCTCTCCTCCTCTCTGAGAGCCATGCCATCTGACAAATGCTATTTTTTTGTTTTAGGAGGGAAAAACAGTCAACACAACTGTAAAGTACACAGAGGAAAAGATAATTGTGGCAGGAGACATTCTTTCTGGGGACATTCCAGTTACTACAGGCTTACTCTCTGAGGAAGCACATCCAACCTTCGAACACTCAGCGGAAAAGACATTTGGGGCTGAAGACACACTCTCTGAGAACATTCTACTTACTACAGGCTTACTCT
>NW_020944059.1:0-21787 GCF_900497805.2 Vombatus ursinus | reverse complement strand
TGAAGACACACTCTCTGAGAACATTCTACTTACTACAGGCTTACTCTCTGTGGAAGCACATCTAGCCTCAGAATACTCAGCAGACAAGACATTCAGGACTGAAGATAAACGCTCTGATAACATTCTGCTTACTACAGGCTTGCTCCGTGATGAAAAGACCAGAGCTGAAGAGAAAATATAATGTTCAAATATAAGACTTAAAAGAAGCAGCAAAGGTAAATATGAAAAAAATCACAAGCGACTCAATAAGGTTCACCTGTGTACTTTTCTATAAGGGAAGATGATATGCGTATTTTCTACAAATTTTGTCATTATTCAAGTAGGTAGAAGGATTCTTCCTAGAAAGAGGGTATGGGAGTGAGCCAATTAGGTGGGGATAATGAAAAACAAATGGATAGGGGAGAAATATGGATGCCCTGGGAGAAGGTAGAAGAGAGAGAAAGAATGGGGGAAATGATCTCACATAAAATAGGCATGCAAGGAAAAGCTTTTACATCAGAGCAAAAATGCCAGGGGGTGGGGCCTGGTGGGCAGCCAAAGCTTGGACCTCACTCCCATCTAAATGAGTCCAGAAAAGGAAAATATATATTTACTCAATTGGTCATAAAAATCTATTTACCCTACAGGTAAGTAGGAGAAGGGATTAAGAGAAAGAAAAAGTCATGACAAAAGGGTGGACAGATAAAAGAAGGCAGTGTCCATATGCAAAACAGACATTAGAGGAAGGACAGAATAAAAAGAGAGCGAGAAGGAGAAACAAAAGAAAATAGGATGGAGGGAAATGCATAGTTACTAATCATAACTGTGCGAATGGGATGAACTCAATCAAATGGAGGCAGGTAGCAAAATGGATTAGAAAGCAGAAGAGAATCTTAGAGAACTTAGATGTGAAAGTCCTCTGGAGAAAACTGAATGGGAATAGAAAGGAGTGCAGACAGATGTTGCTTTATGTAAATTCACATTATGCAAATTGGACTTTATGTAAGGAATTCTATAAGAAATCTGCATTCCCAGAAAACCACCCATGTCATCTTTACCATAGAGTAATGGGATCTCTTTCTGCTCCTGTCCCTCGGCTTGGCGCTCTGTCACCTCCTACCCCCAACCTCCCAAAAAGTCTTTAAAAAGTCCTCCAAATGAAAGCATAACACCTGCAGAGAGCCAGCCACCACCACTGCTGGATCAGGGCTTGGCCTGAGACCTCCAGTGCTGAGAGAGGAGACCTTGGTTTCAGTCTGCTCACCCGCCCGAGAGTTTGGTTCCTGCTTTTTGGTATTTTGTCCCTCCGTGTTGGGGTTCCAAGTGTCTGGCCTCTCCTGAATGTTTCCCTGTCCTGCTGCCAAGTGTCTGCCTGCCAGCATGTTCTTCCTTTCAGTTCTAGCCAGGCCTTCAAGTGGCTGGCCCCACCAGCCATGTGTTCCTCCTCCTGCACTTCCTTCTCTGTGCCCATCACCCTTCCGTCCATGTCCTTGAATCACATGCCAGCCCCTCCTCCATGAGGGCACAGCTCCTTCCTGCCTCTCCCCTGCCCTTTTCTACATTGATGGGCAAATTCATATTAAGTAAAGGGTCTGCAGAATGGTCTACTTATTAACTTAGTATTATATATTTTCCCCAATTACATGTAAAAACAATTTTGACATTTGTTCTTAAATTTTTGAATTCTGTACATTTTAGAAATGAGGACTTTATCAGAAACACTGACTGTAAAAATTGTTTTCCAGCTTTCTGCTTTCTTTTTCATCTTGATTGCATGGGTTTTGTTTCTGCAAAACCATTTTAATTTGAGATAAACAAAATTATCCATTTTCACTTACTAATGCTCTCTCTCTCTCTCTCTCTCCTTTGGTCATAAATTCTTCTCTTCTCCATAAATCTGACGGGTAAACCATTCCTTACTCTCCTAATTTGCTTATGATATCATCCTTTAGGTCTGAATCATCTACCCATTTTGACCTTATCTTTGTATACTTAATTTCTGCCATACCCTTTTTAAATTTTCCCAGCACTTTTTGGCAAATAGTGAGTTTTTATCCACAAAGCTGCAGTCTTTGGCTTTACCAGTAGATTACTATAGTCATTTTCTACTGTGTCTTGTATACCTAATCTGTTCTAATGATCCACCAATCTATTTCTTAGCCAGTACCTCTTTATATTATATTTTTAGTTTTGATACAGCTAGGCCAATTTCCTTCACATTTGTTTTCATTTATTCCCTTTACATTCTTGACCTTTTGTTCTTCCAAATTAATTTTGTTATGATTTTTTCTGGCTGTAGGAAATAATTTTTTGGTAGTTTGATTGGTGTGGCCTGAATAAGAAAATTAATTTGGGTACAATTGTTATCTTTATTATATTAGCTCAGCCTACCCATGAGAAACCAATAATTTTCCCATTGTTTACATCTGACTTTGTGTGAAAAGTGTTTTGTAATTGTGTTCATATAATTCCTGGGTTTATCTTGGCAGGTAGACTCCCAACTATTTTCAATTGAATTTCTCTTTCTATCTCTTGCTGCTGGGCTTTGTTGGTAACATATAGAAATGCTGATGATTTACGTTGGTTTAGTTCATATCCTGCAACTGTGCTAAGCTTGTTAATGATTTCAACTAGCTTTTTAGCTGAATCTTTGGATTCTCTAAGTATACCATCATATGATCTTCAAAGAGTGATGGTTTTGTTCTCTCATTGCTTGTTTTAATTCCTTCAATTTCTTTTTTTCTCTTGTTGCTAGAGCTAATATTTCTAGTACAATACTGAATAGTAGTGGTGATAATGGGTATCCTTGTTTCAACCCTGATATCACTGGGGAAGCTATTAGCTTATCCCCATTATAGAAAATGTTTGTTGACGGTTTTTAGAGAGATGCTGCTTATTATTTCAAAGGAAGCTCCATTTACTCCTATGGTCTCTAGTGTTTTTCCTAGTAATGGGTGCGGTATTTTGTCAAAAACTTTTTCTGCCTCTCTTGAGATAACCATATGATTTCTGTCGATTTTATTATTTGTATGGTCACTTATGCTGATACTTTTCCTAATATTAAACCATCCCTGAATTCCTGTTCTAAATCCTACTTGGTCATAGTATAAAATCCTAGTGATATATTGCTCTAATCTCCTTGCTAGTACTTTATTCGAAATTTTTGCATCAGTATTCATTTGGGAAATGGGTTTTCTTTCTCTGTCTTGGCTCTTCCTGGTTTAGATATCAACACCATATTTGTGTCATAAAAGGAAATTGGCAGATGTCTTCCTTTCCCTATTTTCCCAAATAATTTATATAGTATTGGAATTAATTGTTCTTTAAATGTTGGGTAATATTCAGCTGTAAAGCCATTTCAGCCTAGGGATTTTTTCTTCGGGAGTTCATTGATGACTTGTTCAATTTCTTTTTCACTTCTGATTGGTGGATATTTTTGGTTTTCTGCTTAGTAATGGCTTGGGCATTAAGCCAATATTATGTCCAAACATAAGTTTGTGTATTGCTCATGTACCGATCACATATGAGTCACGATATTCTCATTATGGCTTCATCGGTCATAGTATTTTAAGTTATGGCTCTAAGATATGATTCAGTATCTCAGTTATAATTTTTTTTAACAGGTCACCATGTTTGGGCTTCCAACTTTTACAGAGTTCAAGTTTTTATGGCTTTTCTCATATTATTGTATTTTATGACTTTTCCCCAATCAGGACCCTATAATCCACCCCTGAAAAGCCGTCTGTTCATTCTTTATGAATATCTTCCACAAAGTCCCTGAGACAGCTCTATACTAGGGTGTTTAGGACCTTTTTGGGTACAGTCAGGATGGTCCCATTTGTAAGCATAAATCGTACAAGCAATATAAGCAGAAATAGTAAAACAAGAGGACTGAGGAGAAAATTACCACAATTGTTACAATTTTCTTCCATCCCACCACTGGGGAGGTGAAGGAAGAGCCAATGACATTTGGGGATTAATGGAAGAGCTGAATTTCTGAACTTAGTACAGGCTAGCTGAGTTTCTGAACTAGGTTCAGAGAAAAATAAACTTTTACAACATACTGGAGGTGGCACAAAATAGAATCAATTACAAAATGGGATCAGAACAATTTGATTTTTCTCAATTTCCCTCTTTTTCTCAAGGGGAGGCATCACAATGATGATCATCAACCCACCTGCAACGTCCATTTAATTAACAAATTTCATCTTGGAATCCAGATGGAATCCAGATCCATGTAGTTGTCTGCTCTCTGGAACATCTTTTCTTGGGGCAATCTGGAAAATATCTTGTCCAGGGGCAGCTAGGTGGCGCAGTGGGTAGACCACCAGCCTTTGAGATGGGAGGACCTGAGTTCAAATCCGGCCTCAGACCAAACACTTGACACACTTACTAGCTGTGTGACCCTGGGCAAGTCACTTAATCCCAATTGCCTAAAAATTAAAAAAAAAATTTAAAAAAAAGAAAATGTCTTGTCCTCAGGGGCAACCCTTCAGTAGAATCGTTTTTCTTGTACGAAGTTACTTGTGGAGACTCCTTAGAAGTTCCTGCTAAAATCTTTTACAAAACAGATCTCAATACAAGTTAATATGGCCTCTCAAATTTTACTTCCCTACTAACTAGTTCATATTGTAAAAACCAAGTATAACCTTAGAGTTCTGGTCTTAACAAAGGAGCATCAAAGTAAGAACCCAGAGTTTGCTTGAAGCTTCAGAAAATTTAGGTTTTTACATGCCCCATTAGAATCATTTACATTTGACATACAGGATTGTCTGATCTTGTTACTGTCTCAAAAGTTTCCACTCTGATTCCAATTCCTTTAGAAGGATCAGATGCTATTGAGGATTCAGTCGTATACATGAAAATATAAGTAACAACATTCTTGCAGGTAGAAGCTTTCCACCCTGAGTTCAATAGTTACATAAATGAATTTACCTATAAGAAGCTGACATTACTCCATTTAAAATTAAAGACTTGCGAGGATGCTTGAATAATTAATTCCAAAACAGTGCCTATCAATAAGTAGTTTATAATAAATGTCTTTGTACCATGTTAGTAATAAACGAATGAAATTGACTTTTCCATTACTGTAACACAAAAAAACCCAAAAACATTACTGAGCAGAAAACATCCCTTTACATCACTTTAAGAAAATTGATTGCACTGAAATTTTCTTCCCCAAAACAAACTGAAGGTGTTTCTGATTTCCACCCCACAAATTAATAAATTCATATCTTTGTTTCACAAACTTTTTTTTTATTTTTGCCTAATTATTCCCATATCATTCAGAAAGGATGAGTTATTTCAGGGATTTCACTTAACATCTTCCACTTGTTTTCTTTTTGTCTCACATTTAAATTTGTCCTGGTGTAAAAAACAAATCATTAGAAATCATTTCTATTATATATATATATGTATGTATGTATATATATGTATGTATATATATGTATATATGTATATATAGACAAACTTGCAAATCCTTAGCCAGCCAAGTTCAACTGCTACTTATTCCAATCATTTCTTATCATGGGTTCCACCATTTCCAGCCAATCCACTGCCAGAGATTGTAAAAGTGGAAAGCTGGTATTAAGATTTAACTTACCCCAGTTAAATTCTGATTCTACTCAAATAACCTTCACCTCACTGAGTATATTTTTCTCTTTCTCTCTCTTCTGTTCACCCACCCAGGCTGCTTCAGTCAGACAGGGATAGAGAGAGAAAGAGAAAGAGAATCTCTCACAATTACATGCCTTATCACTTTCCTGTCTACATGCTTCACTCCCTTCCACCTGGCTAATTGCAAAACTAGTGTTTTCTGCATGTTTCTTCTAAGTGGAATTCCTCCAGCATCTTTCTATTCTCAGCCCATGAGTCTGGGAATTTGCTAGTGGCTTTTTCTTCATTGCTGTGAAAAAGAGGCCTTCTCATATCTGCCACTACTTGTCTCCCTTCTTTTCCCATCCTAATGGAACATAATTCCATCAGAAGGTACTCTAGGCCTTTTGGCATGTTCAGGGCATCCCCATACTTATGCGGTGGTCCAGATGTGTCCAACAGAGGGCCACCCCCCACATGGAGACCATCCAGGGATTCCCCCCCCACCCTCTCCTATCCCCTACTAGGAGAGAATATTACAAGAATCCAGAAAGAAATAATTCAAGTATTGTGGAAACACAATCAGGATAACACAAGATTTAGCTGCTTCTACATTAAGGGCCCGCAGGGCATGGAATATAATATTCCAGAGAGCAAAGGAGGTAGGATTACGACCAAGAATCACCCACCCAGCAAAACTAAGTATAATCCTATAGGGGAAAAGTGGTCATTCAGTGAAATAGAGGACTTTCAAGCATTCTTGATGGAAAGACCAGAGTTGAATAGAAAATTTGATCTTTATATAAAAGACTGGAGTGGAACATGAAGAGGTAAACAGGAAAGAGAAAATCATAAGGGACTTATTAAGGTTGAACTGTTTACATTCCTGCATGGAAAGATGATATTTGTAACTCATGAGACCTTTATCAGTATTAGGGTAGTTGGAGGGGAAAAAAATTATGTGTACGTATATACAGATATAGATAGATAGAGGGCACAGGGTGAGTTGAAATTGAAGGAGTCATATCTGGAGAATAAAATTAAGAGGTGAAAGAGGAATATACTAGGAGAAGGAGAAAAGGAGAGGTAGAATGGGGAAAATTATCCCACAAAAAAAGAAAACAGAAAAGAAAAGTCTCTTACAGTGGAGGGGAAACGGGGGAAGGTGAGAGGGAATGAGTGAATCTTATTCTCATAGGATTTGACTTAAGGAGGGAATAACATACACACTCAGTTGGGTGTGGAAATCTGTCTTACCCTACAGGAAAATAGGGGGGAAGGGGACAAGAGAGTAGGGGAATGATAGAGAGGAGGGCAGATTGGGAAAGGGGGCAATCAGAAGCTAATACTTCTGAGGAGGGACAGGGTCAAAAGAAAGAATAGAATAAATGGGTGAGCAGGATAGGATTAAGGGAAATAGAGTTAGTTTTTCACAGCATGTCTACTATGGAAGTGTTTTGCATAACTGCATATATATAACCTATATTTAGTTGCTTGCCTTATCAATGTGGGTGGATGGGGAGGGAGGAAGGGAGAAAATTTGGAACCCAAAGTTTTAAAAACACATGTTTTAAAAAAATGTTTTCACACACAACTGGGAAATAAGAACTACAAGAAATGGGGTACAGAAATCAATCCTGCCCTACCGGAAAATTGAAGGGGAAGGGGAAAAGAGAAGGGGGGGGAGAGACAGAAGGGAAGGCAGACTAGGGGAAGGGGTATTCAGAATGCATGCCATCTTGGGGTGGGGGGAGGGGCGAGATGGGGTGAAAATTTGGAACTCAAAATCTTGTGGAAGTCAATGTTGAAAACAAAAAAAAGTAAATAAGAGTTGAAAGGTAAAAAAAAAATTAAATGGGGATAATAAGTAGAATCTACCTCACAAGGTTGCTTTGAGGATAAATAATCTGCTTTGTAAAATAAATAAATAAATGAATAAATAAATAAAAAACAGATGTGTCCAACAGAGGGCCACCTCCACATGGAGACCATCCATGGATTTCCACCTCCCCCAAACTCTCTCCTATCCCCTACTCGCTTGCATTCCTTTGGTATCCTGCCAACAGTGTCAATTGTAAGGTCAGGAATTCCCCTGGCTGGGGAACCCTGTACATGCCCCAAACCCATGGGGCGTTCTTTTTGATACCAAAGAAGAGGCCAAGGATCACCAGATTGTAGTAGTCATTTAATCAATCATTAGAAATACTTACAAGACAGGGGAAATCTTCAGTCTGCAATGGGGGCCAGACCATTCAGTGGAACCCCACAAAAGACCCTCAAAATCGATGTGGTAATTATAGAGAGCAGACAAAGGGAGGAGGAGCTAAAGAGTGCATCAGTACTGACTGGTGGATACTTTTGGTTTTCTGCTTAGTCATGAGCTTGGGCATTAAACCAGTGTTATGCCAAACATAAGTTTGTGCATTGATCATGTAATTGTCACATATGGCTAACAATAATCTTGTTATAACTTTCATTGATCATAGTATCTTAAGTTATGACTCATTGTCTAAGTGATGATTCAGTATCAAAGTTATGATTTTTTCACAGGTCACCATGTTTAGGTTTCCACCTTCACAGAGTTTTAAGTTTTTATGGCTTTTCACTAATTACTGTATTTCATGGCTTTTCCCCAGTTGGGATCCCACAGTAACCTATATCAGATTGTTTATTATCTCAGGGAGAGGGGAGGGGAGGGTAAAGTGGGAGGGATAGAATTTTGAATTCAAAATGTAAAAAATGATTTAAAATGTTTTATATGTAATTGGAGAAAAAAAATAAAATATTTAGAAAAAAAACTTTTAAAATAAGCCTTCAACTCCCTCACCAAAAAAAGATTAAGTTCCTTCAGGGAGGGATTGTCTCTCCTCTTTTTGTATTCACAGTGCTTAGTGCAGTGTCTCTTACATTGTAGGTGCTTAATAAATGTTTATTAATTGGCCACTTATCATTTTCTTTAACTTCATTACTCATTGTTTTTATATCATTTAATTTGACCTCCTCCTTCTTCAGGATTTTGTTGTTAAGGCTCCATTTGGATCTGTGTCAATTGTTAATGATACCTGAACCAATGACTATTTTTATGGTGTTAAGGTTTTTTAAAGGATGTAGTAAATATTTTTACAAGGTAAAAATTGGAACCTTGACCAATTGTCATATTTTAAGAAACTCAAATTAGAAAAATTAGAACCTAGCGTTACACTCTGCATTACTTCTAGTTTTATAGCTTGCATTAATTCGTTATTCATTTCTATTCATATTCCCCCATCAGAAGGATGAGATTCCACTAAGGAATTAATAACAGACTCCAATACATAGTAGTTAATTTAAAACCAGTACATATCAAAAACTAAAATAATCCTAACTTCTAGTCATGTACAAATAAACAATCCTTAATTAAAATGGATGCTTCTTTGAAGGCATTTACAAGAAAGTCAAAAGCTATTTTTCTTTTAATGTGAATTAATTGTAACAAACTGAGACAACTTTAACATTAACTAAGTATTAACTGAGAAACAGAATAATATCCTGGTTCCACAATCCCCTGGCCTAATAATCCACATACCATTATGAGAAATTAAAGGACCCTGACTTATACAGGAATAAACTAGAAACAGATGTCAAGACTGAATACTTATTCTGAAATTCTAGGCCAAATAACTCAATCTTATACTTGCATCTTACTATAATAACCTCAGATGTTCCCACATTAATCTACTGTTTAATAGATTCAATATTTATCCTTAGCAAACTCATGATTATAGGAATTTGCCATGAAATAACAGGAACATAACTAAAGTAAGGGAACAATGCTTCCCTAGATCCATGTCAATTCCGGGCAGAAGTGATATAGTAACCAACTGCATTGAGCCAAGTTTAAAGTCTGCCAGGTGTCATAGTAGGGAAACTGAGTCAGGAGAATCCTACCTCAGTCATGCAGAAAAGTCATTCTCCAGACTTTCTCATGAGAACACCCTCTTGCAGCTTATAGATGCAGCTCACAAACCTCTTTGCAGGTTGCTGACGTCATGGGTCAGTAGCTCAATTGTTAACCATACCTGGAGTTAGATTCAGAATAATAGTTCTTTAACAGTCCCCAAGGTGTTAGATAGCAAATTCCCCTCACCACGGTTTCAGGTGTGACTATAGTGTCATATTAATTAGAGGACATCTCTGAAGTGAGCTCTAAGTAGTTGGCATAACTTCCTACACATGTTCTGGTTCCTAATAACATCCTGAGTAAAATAAAATTTCCATTAAGATCATAAGTTGCTACTCTAAATTATTTGCTTCTCTGTTTCTTAAGCTTATTTATCCCTCTCTAACCATTCTTAATGTGAAACAATGAGACACATTCAGGACTCGAATCTTATACATATGATGAGTTCAAATAGTAATTTTAACTCCTGCTAGGCCATGGAATGAATTCAGATCAAAACAGTAAGATCTTTCCTACTTATAGCTTATTACAGAAATTTAGGTGCTTTAGTATTAATCACTAGTCTTAGATCTCTGATGCTGCTTCCATTGAGAGCATTTCTCTAAGTGCACCCAGTTAAGTCCAATCCAAGGACACAACAAACCCAGGAATGAAACTCTAAGATCATAGGAAGTTTGGGCATAATTTTCATTAACAACAAATTATTACTGCAGCAAATTAGATTACAAAGAAATCTAGTAGGCCCTCTAAAGGAATATCAAAGATTCCAGGAACTAGCAGTGCTGCCTACAGGCACTCTGTCCAACATAAACTTAATCAGACTGTCAAGATTTGTGCCAAAGCCCCAGAGCCCTACTCACCTGCCCCATTTTCCCCTCTCTGGTCCCTAGGGATGCATCTCTTAAGACTGAAATGAGATCATTTAAGTTTTAAGGCTTTTTGTAAACTTTAAAGCACTATATAAGGTCCTGTACTATTTAGGGATAGGAGATGGGGTGGGGGCAGGTGGCAAAAAGTTGTAAAGAGTCTCAGTGGAGGCCAGGTATCAGGAGAAACTTGCTAGCAATGAGAGCTGCCCTAAAGCGAGATGGACTCCCTTGAAGTGATGCTTGGACCCTCCCTGGTGTTCTTCAATCAGAGGCTGCATAACCACTTCTCAGGTATGTTATGGTGGGAATTCCTCTTAGGAAGAGGGTTGGACTCAATGGCCTTTCATGTCCCTTCTAGCTCTCACATTGTGTGATTCTTTGGTAAAGAGAGTTCTGGAACTGCCTCTGACACTTAGCACCTGTGTGTCCAAGGACAATTCACTTCCCTCTCTGAGCCAGTTTCTTCTTCTACCCTGGGTGGTTGTCTATAAAAGTTAAAGTCAGAGACAGTATGGTCCACAGACCCTCTGCTACCCATATGCCCGCCACAGGTGAAATGTTCATGCCAAGGGGCATCCTTGAAGCCACTATGACATCCCCAATTTATGTGGGTACCTAGGTTCTCCCAGAGCTGCTAGGGGCTCAGTGTCCTGGCCAGGATACCACTCCTTATGGAATCACGCAGAGCAGTCAGACTGTTGCCCAAACCACAGGCCCTGCTCTCCCTCACACCATCCTCCATCAGCCTTTCCCAGCCACCTTCCTATCACCTAGACTCGTTTGCCCTTGACTCATGGAACTTTCTTATAAAACCGACCCTAGCCACCAAAAATTCTCAATTACTTCTGAAGATATCACCTGCTTGGTGATTTTGCCAGCACCTCCTGGTTTGATGTTTGTACTTTCTTTGTCCTGCAAGCATCATTATTCTTAACTTCAGCAGTTTTCCTCCCTATGCCTTTCTCCAGGCTCCATCAGAGGAAGAGACAATTTGTAAAAGAACAACAAGTATGACTGTTTACATATTCATATGTGTATGTGTGTATTTTTGAGTTTTTCCCCAGTACAAACCCTGATGAAAAGTGGAGTGATGTTGTCATCCAAGGAATGACTGGAGAACTTCCCCGAGGGGAAAGGGCCTCACTGGCTCCACAAACTTCCTAAAGAAAAGAACCACCCCCACATACTCTTAGCCTCAGTCTGTCCAGGTAAGAAGACCACTGTTCCAGACGTATATTTTCCATATTGACTTCCCAAGGTGTCACAAATGGGGGGGGGGGGGGGGAAGAGAGGAAGTGAGAGCAAGTGAGAGCAAGAATTTCTTGGATGCTTACCATGTGCCAAGCACTGTGCTAAGCATAGGCCCTGGGTTTATCCTAGGGAATGGGTGAGGGGGTGGGCAAGGCAGCAATTAAGGAGAGAGAATAGCAGAATATGGGAGAGTGAATCCAGGCCATTGTGAGGTCAATCATGGTTTGGGACATGAGAGGCCATCACAGCCAATCTCAATTTTATAGCTGAGGAAACAGAGGCACAAAGCAGTTAAATGACTTTCCCAGAAACACATAGCTAGCTGAGGCAGGGTTACACTTGAGCGTTCCTGACTCCACTTGCAGTGTTGTATTCACTGCACAGCTGGGTTGTTTCTTCACTCGCCATCGCTTCCACGTCCAATAAGTGAGGTGGCGGGGAACAGTTGTACCTTCTTCTCATCAGAAATGGCTCAAAGAGGGAATAGGGTTAGGGTTAACATACACACACACACACACACACACACAATGGGCATAGAAATCTATCTTACCCTACAGGAAAGTAGGAAGGGAAGGGCAGAAGAGAAGGGGGATGTAATAGAAGGGAGGGCAGACTGAGGAAGGTGATAGAAGCCAAACAGTTTTGAGGCGGGATAGGGTGAAAGGAGACAGAGAATACAATAAACAAGGGGGGAAGAAATAGGATGGAGAGAAATACAGTTAGCAATCATAACTGGTAAAAAAATTCTTGAAGCCAATTTCCTCTGATAAAGGCCTCATTTCTCAGATATATAGAGAACTGAGTCAAATGTATAGAAATAAGAGCAATTCCCCACCACATAAACCATCAAAAGATATGACCAGTTTTCAGATGAAGTAATCAAAGCTATCTATAGTCATATGAAAAAATGCTCTCAATCACTATTGATTGGAGAAATACAAATTAAAAATCATGAGGTACCACCTCACATGTATTAGATTGGCTAATGGGAGAGAAAAGGAAAATGACAAATGCTGGAGGGGATGTGGGAAAATTGAGACATTAAGACACTGTCCTGAAGGGATTCAACCATTCTGTAGAGCAATTTGGAACTATGCCCAAAGGGTTATAAAACCATGCATATCCTTTGACCTAGCAATATCACTACTAGGTCTGAATCCCAAAAGAGGTATTTTTAAAAAAGGAAAAGGACCTATACTTACAAAAATATTTAAAGCAGCTCTTTTTTTTGTAGCAAAGAACTGGAAATCGAGGGGATGAGCATCAATTGGGGAATGGTTGAATAAGTTGTGGTATATAATTGTGATAGAATACTATTATGCTATAAGAAATGATGATCAGAATGGTCTCAGAAAATCCTAGAAATACTTACATAACCTAATGGAAAATGAAATGAGTAGAACCAGGAGAACATGGTACACAGTAACAGCAATATTATAAGATGATCAGCTATGAATGACTTAGCTATTTTCAGTTATATAAAGATCCAAGACAACTCTGAAGTACTTAAGATGAAAAATGCTATCCATTCCCAGAGAAAGAACTGATGGTGTCTGAATACAGAATGAAGCTTAATTTTTTTTACTTTCTTTAGTTTTCTTGACGGTTTTGTGTTTTGGTCTGTGTTTTATTTTGCAACATGATTTATAAAGAAATATGTTTTGGCTTAGATTCTTGAAATCTAGTCACTGCTCAGATTCTTATAATCTAGCCACTGCTTAGATTCTTAAAATCTAGCCATGGGCTTAGATTCTTAAAATCTAGCCAATGGCTCACTAATGTTCAGACTCCTTAAGAATCTGCCCAATATGGCGAATGTTCTAATAAACCTTGTCTTTGGCTGAAAGAAGGCTTGGATCGAATTCTTTTGGGCAAGACCTGTGTGTTCTGATTGTGGGGTCCCAGCACCTCTGAACCTCTACACCTCAACATTTTGGTGGCCCGTATGGGGAAACTGCCTAACTCCAAGTTTTTCTCGAGCCAAGACTGGAAGGTATGTAAGCCCCCCCTTCCCCCTTCTTGCTCTGTAGTTGGTGTCACTCTCCAAGCACCAAGGCTTGGAGGTGCTTTTCAGGCAGACAGTTACAAGGCTGTCTTGCACTTGGCCTGACGCTCTCAGGCTCTCGGTTTACTGAGTCGGTTTGAGGCCATGGACCTGGGTACGTCTTCCGCAGCATAGAGGACAAGCAAGGACACCCTATCAGGAAGTGTATGCCCAGTTCTGTTAATTCTGTCAGCACTAGGGAACTGGGAAAAACTGCAGTTGCTTTTTGGTTCCCTGAGGCTTACTTACTCCCTTCCCTCTACACCCCTGAATCCTCCTTCATGGAGGTTACAGGGAAATGTTAGAACAGCTAAAAATATCTTGGCAATTCTGGAGTTTTTGTGATTTATCATTAAGGGGTTTTGAAACTCCTCCTTACAACCCTGGTCCCTCCTTTCTCCCAATTCCTTTCCCTTGAGTCAAGAGGGTATCTCTCATAGGAGAAGAGAGTTTCACCCTTTACCCCTCACCTTTGATTTTGCCCTCCCCTACCTGGGAAAGGAAGCAGGGGGGGAGGGGCAGCAGCTACAGCGTGGGTCCCCCTGGCAATGGCCTTGTCTGGGCAACCTTTGTCTGGAAGTATCACCCAGGTTCAGCACATTCTTCTCAAGGTAAAGAAGCTAGCCTCTGAACTTGGGTAAGCAGCTCTTTTAAAGTTGTAATCTTAACTGTTAATGATGAGATACTGATTCTCTGTGTAAAGTAATCTGGAAATGCATTTAACAAAATTCAAGTCACCTTATTGGTAATGGGTTTGTTTCAAGTTTCAAATTGGTGAACTTTTTGTATGTTATGTCAAACAACTTTTCATAATTTGGTTACCGCTAAAATAATTTGGCTGTTGGTCATTGTTTTCATGTATAAACTTGCCAAAAAGCTTGTTTAGGTTTTGTCTTGCTAAGAATTTAAAATTATATAGGAATAGTTTTTAATGATTGGCTTTTTACACCAGGACAAATTTAAGTTTGAGATGTAAATCCTGGAAAAGTTTTTCCTAAGCTGTGATTAGTGAAACTTGCTGTGTGAGGTAAAAGCTCATAGGATTTTATTTTGAGTTGTCTGATGGATCATAATCCATCCATAATCAATAATCCACCATCTAAGATAAATGCCACAAGCTACTCAGAGAATGTGATACTGGTGGGAAGTCAGCATCAGGAAAAGCTGAGAGGACAATTTTAGCCTCAGTCTAAGATGGGATCTTCCTGGCTTAGTTTCCCCATTATGTTCCTTTGAAAAGGAATGTTACCCACCTGGCTATTCCTGAGTATGACTAGGAGGTGGATTTGATACTGCATGGTTGGAAAACTGAATTATCTGAATCCAAACAGAGCTGAGGATGTTTTATCCTTTCATATCTGGGCCCTACACTCTTCTGTCAGATTTGTGTCTTCCTGACTATAGGCCATTCACCTACAGTTGGTAGCAAACAGCAGGTACTAGTCAATGTCTCCCCATTGTTCCCTGGATGCAGCCTGTGCTCTGTTCCAGTCAGCCTCCTCTTTGGGACCCCCTTGAGGCAGGGAAAGCTCTACGCCCCTTGTCAGCAGGAAGCAGTTTTAGAAGTGAAGACCTTCACCCCTTACCACAGAAGAATTTGGGTCCCATTTGTTTGAGGGGGGAATGATGAGGATGGGATCTGGACCCCAAAAAGGAAAAACCCTGGACTTTCCCACATGGCCAAATCTCTGGCATTTGCCTGAGGCTATAATGCCATCAACTGGCCTTTGATTGTGGCTGTACCCAATCTCCCAATTCTGTTACCGTAACCTAGCCTAGCCCTTCTTATGGCCCCTAGCCATTTCCCACCCTTAATCCTAACTAGGCTCCATTCTCCCTTGGCTACATGGTCCAGGTCCCAGGAGTTCTGTTTACCACAGTTTACTGGCCACTCCCATCAAGATCCTCCTTAGACCCCTCCTCCAGTCACCCCAAACTACTTGGCCATTCCTGGGTCCCTCCTACAGTCTTTCTGTATATAACGTTCATTTGTCTCCATTAAGGTGCTTAAATTCTTAATATCTAGCCACTGCTGTGATTCTTATAATCTAGCTACTGGTCAGATTTTTATAATCTAGCCACTGCTTAGATTCTTAAAATCTAGCCAATAGCTCACTAATGTTCAGACTCCTTAAGAGTCTGCCCAATATGGTAAATGTTCTAATAAATCTTGTCTTTGGCTGAAGAAAAAAGAAAGAAATATGTTTTGCATGACTCAGCATGTATAACATATTGGATAGCTTGCCTGCTCAATGGAGGGGGCAGGTGGGAGTTGAGAGGGAGGAGGGGAAAACATTTCAAACTCAAAATTTTTAAAATGAATCTTAAAATTTGTTTTTACGTGTTAATGGGAAAAATAAAATACTAAATAAATACTAAACAATAACAACAATATAAGTGGACCATTCTGCAGACCCTTCATGTAATGTGAATTTGCCCATGGATGTGGAAAAGGGCAGGAGGGAGGCAGGAAGGGGACTTTAGCCCCATGGAGGAGGGGCCAAGACATGGTTCAAGGACACGTGGGGTCTAGGCACAGCAAAGTAAGAGCAGAAGGAGGAACACATGGCTGGTGGGGCCAGCCACATGAGGGCCTATCTGGAATCGAAAGTGAGAACATGCTGGCAGGGAGACACATGGGGGCTGCACATGGAAACATTCAGGAGAGGAGAGGCCACACACAGTGAGTAACAGGGACAGACACATGGTACCCCAACATGGATGGACAAAATAACAAAACACAGGGACCAAACTCTTGGGTGGGTGGGCAGACTGAAACTAAGGTCTCCTCTCTCACCACTAGAAGTCTCAAGCCAAGCTCTGATCCAGCAGTGGTGGTGGCTGTCTCTCTGCAGATCTGTTCCTCTGCTTTTACTTGGAGGACTTTTTTTCAGGTTTTTCTTTGGGGGGAGGGAGTTGGTGGTGGTAGTGATGAGATCTAGAGTTTAAGGGGTGCTGGGACCCTGAGATCATGACATGCGGGCCCTACCTGAATGAATTCAACCCAAATCTTCTTTCAGCCAGGGAAAAGGTTTAATAGAGATAAACCATATAGGCCAGGTGACGCCCATAAGGAGGATCTGGATGAGAAAAGCTCAGCTTTTAAATGGGGGCCAGGGTGGATCTTATATACACTAAGGTAACTTTGGGTGACCAGTGAAGGGGCTGGGAAAAGGGTCTAGGTGAGAATTCCCATTGGAATGTCTAAGAGATTGAATAGACAATGGGAATAGATAATGAGAGGAACTAGAAGGAAGAAGTTTGAAAGGCATCTGAATAAGATCAAAAGTTGGGGCTAGGGCTTTCAAAGGGAGATAAGGGGAATCAGTAAGGAACCCTTTGAGACCAGAGTAAAAAAAGTTTAAGGGTTTTCTGGGGCCTGTAGACAAATGGGAGGCAGATTCTTTTTAGGGCAAGGGGCGAAGGCACATCTGTATAAGATCAAAAGGTAGGGCTAGGGCTTCCAAGGGGAGATGAGGAGCTGGGGCCCATAGGCAAATGGGAACCAGATTCCCTTTGAGGCAAGGGGTGAAGATCTAGGCTTGGGCCCATACCCCATCATTTGGAGGCCACAGAGCACCAATTTGAGGGGCAGGAGCAGAAAGAGATCCTGGTACAGTATGGTAAAGTTTACATAGGTATTTTCTTGGAATGCAGATTTCTTATAGAATTCCTTACATAAAGTGCAGTTTGCATAATGTGAATTTACATAAAGCACCATGTGTCTGTACTCCTTTCTATTCCCATTCTGTTTTCTCCAGAGGTCTTTCATATCTAAGTTTTCTAAAATTCTATTACTCTTCTTAACTTCTTTCTTACTCATTTTATGGTTAGGTTTACTTAGCTGTCAGAGGGAAAAGTTGAGGTGCCCCACTACTATAGTTTTCCTGTGTATTTCTTCCTGTAATTCATTGAACTTTTCCTTTAAGAATTTGAATCCTATGCCATTTCCCAAATATATGTTTACTATGGATATTACTTCATTGTCTGTTGTTCCTTTAAACAAAAGGTAGTTTCCCTAGGGCTATTTGTGCTTTTGCTTTGTCTGAGATCATGATTGCTGCCCCTCCATTTTTTACTTCAGGTGATGTATAACAGTTTCTGCTCCAGCCCCCTATCTTAACTTGGTGGTTCTCTTTGTTTCAAGTATGTTTCTTATAAAAAAACAAAAACAAAAACAAAAACAAACAAACATATTTTTGGATACTGGTTTCTAATCCATTTTGCTAACTGCATCCATTTTATGAGTGAGTTCCTCACATTCACACAGTTAGGATGACTAACTATACATTTCCCTCCATCCTATTTTCTTCTGTTTCTCCTTCTCTCTCTCTTTTTATCCTGTCTCTCCTCTAATTTCGATTTTGCATACGACCACTGTATTATTTTATCAGCCCACCCTTTTATCACTACTTTTTCTTTCTTTTTTCCCATTCTAGGGTAAGATAGATTTTTATGACCAATTGAGTAAGTATATATAGATACAGATATAAATATAGATATAGATATTTTCCCCTTTTGAACCAATTTAGATGTGACTGAGGTTCAAGCATTGGCCATTTCCCACCCTCCCCTATTATTTTTCACTCCAGGGTAAAATTTCTTCCTTGCACACCTATTATGGGAGATCATTTCCCTCATTCTTTCTCTCCCTTCTGCTTTCTCCCAGGGCATCCATATTTTTTGCCTGTCCCTTTATTTTACATCATCCCAACCTAACTGGCTCACTCCCAAACCTTCTTTCTATGTAGAATCCTTCTACCTACTCTAATAATGATAATATTCTTAGAAAATATGTTTATCCTCTTCCCTTATAGAAAAGTACATAGTTTAACCATACTGAATTGCTTATGATTTCTCTTTCATATTTACCTTTTAATGGTTCTTTTGAGTCTTGTATTTCAAAGTCATATTTTTTCTTCAGCTCTGGTCTTTTCATCAGGAATGCTTCAAGGGCCTCTATTTCATTAAATATACATTTTTCCCTCCATGTGTTTCTCCAGAGAGCAAGCCTGTAGTAAGTGCAATGTTCTCAGAGAGTGTCTTCAACCCCAAATGTCTTGCCTGCTGAGTGTTCTGAGGCTAGATGTGCTTCCCCAGAGAGTAAGCCTGAAGCAACTGCAATGTTCCCAGAGAGAGTGTCTCCTGCCACAAGTATCTTTTCCTCTGTGTAATACTTAGTTGTGTTGACTACTTTTCCTTCCTAAAAGAAAAAATACCATTTGTCACACGGCATGGCTCTCAGGGAGGAGGAAAGGGAAACAGAGGGATACATGGGATACCATGATGTAAGATAGAGTAAACATCAATCAAATCTTTTTAAAATGAGGTCAAGAATCTAAAGGGTATCCATGGAGACGTGGGAAGGGGAAAGAAAGGGGTTTTGGACGTGCAGAGTGATTCCTTCCACCTCTGCAGCCTCAGGATCAGGGCTTGCTTGAGACCCTCAGTGCTGAGAGGGGACTTTTGGCTGCTCTGTCCATTTATCCACGTCTGGCATCTGTGAGTCCGTCTTCTGTCCATCCACTCCTGGGTACCATGTGCCTTTCCTTGGTCCATGTGTCACAGTCCTCTTCTGTGTATGGCCATGTTTGGCCTTTACATGTCTGTCTCCCGCATGTTCTTCCTCTCAGTTCTGGTCAAGCCATCATGTGTCTGGCCCTAATTCCTGCCTGATCCTCCCCCGCCACCGTGTGTCCTTGAACCATCTCCTGGACCCCTCCCTTCATAGGCACATGGCCCCCTTCCTGCGTCACTCTGTCTCTTGTAGCCAGGTCTGTGGGCAACTTCACATTACTTTAAAATCATTCTATTTAGAGGTTTGCCCAATGGTTCACTTACCCAAAATGAGAACTGTCTGGAGTTGATTAAAAAAAAACGGATAGCATAAGTGGAAAGCAGTTTGGTAGAGCAGTTTGGCAGGAATTTGATAGGAGATCAATACCTCACACCATGGTTGGAATTAAAATATAAAAGAATACATGAATTAGATATGATCATTAAAATAATAAAGTGATAAGTGATGAAAATTATAACTAAGAGATATCTGTAAGAGATGTAATTATAATCATTCATATTTACTCTAGCTTGGACTTACAACTCACTAATTTATTCATTCTAGAACTATAGATCAAGCTCCTCCTATGTGCTGGGCACAGAGAAAGCCAAGTCGCCTAATGAAGCAATGCACAAACCAAGCCCTGGCTTCCATGGCTGTTTGCCAGGATGCATTGTGGGAGTTTGACCCAGAGCCACCGGATCCCCTGATGCTGGACTCTGCTGACGAGCCACCGCCCCCGAGGGTGCCATGGGGGCAGTGACAGATGATGAGGTTAGAAGAAAGCATCTCTTAATTGATGGTGATGCTGGTGATGATAGGAAAATCAACCTGTTAGTGAAGAGTTTCATTAAATGGTGCAATGCTGGATCTCAGAAAGAAGGCTATAACCAATAGCAACACATGCTGAGTACATTGTCTCAATGTGAATTTTCAGTGGGAAAAACCCTGCTTGTATATGATGTGAATCTCAGAGAAAGGGAGAAGTATAAAAAAATTTACAAGGACATAGAAAATAGCATAGCTGGAGCAAATGAAAAAATTGCTGAGGGTAAAAAGCTGATCCTTCAAGGAAAACACATACAGAAAAATTGCCAGGAATATGATGCTTTGACAAAAGTCATACAGCACCATCCACACAGGCATGAAACATTAAAGGAACTAGATGCTTTGGGGAAAGAATTTCAACATCTTTCTCATGTAAAAGAAAATGTTGTAGATAAGCTCGAACGAAGGCAAAAGCAGTTCCATGTTCTTCTTAGTACTAACCACAAACTTCAGCAGACGTTGGAAAAAGATGAAAAACTCTCAGAAGTGGAAGAGCCTTAGGAAGCAGGCATGGAAACAGAGATGAAACTAAAGGCAAATGCAAGTCTCACCAGTATGAATAGAACAAAACATCTCTTAGTTTCCTTTCACATGTTAAATCCTTGTAACTTTGGTGAAACTAACAGGCTATGGATGATAAATTTTTATTAATTTTTTTCAAATGTCCAACTTGGCAAAGAAACTATTTTAATGAAGTTTGTTTTTATAGGAAAAAAAAGCAATCAACAAGCATTTCTTAAGTACCTCCTGCATAGGAAGAACAATACTAGGTTCTGGAGATAGAAACACTATTAAGGACACAGTCCTGATGAGGAATGCCCTTGACAACAACTTGTATCCAGATAATGACCTTGATAACACCTTGTATCCAGAGCCCCTGAACTAACCAATCATGCTCCAGTCCCTCACTAATAACTGACCACAAAATCATACAGTACCTACCGTTGCTTACCCTAGAATAACCTTACAGCTAATTAACATGCCTCTTTTTCCATCAACCAGTCCTAGGCACCCTTACCCTATAAAAGAACCACTTTCACCTTGCTCCTTCCTTCCTTAAGGAGAAAAGAATGTTGGGTGAGTTAAGGCCAAACAAATGCCCCTGCCTGATTTGGACACAGCCTGAGTGAATTCTTTTGAGACAACACCACAAAACACACCTTGCCTCCCAAGAGTCCCTAACCACTAGAAGCTTATGTTCTAATGAGACAGAAAATACATAAAAATATGTAGAGAATGAATGCAAATAAAGGCAAAGTACAAGGCAGTCTGGGATTGAGGCCACTAGCACCTGGAATCAAGAAAGGCTTCATGGAATAGGCAAAGCTTGAACTGTGTCAGGATGGAAGATAGGGATTCTCTGAGGCCTAAGGATAGAGGGCCAGCTTCAGAGTCAGAAGGGCTGAGTTCAAGTCCTGCTTTGGACCCATGCTAGCAGCATGACCACGGACAAGTCTAACCTCTTAGTGACCCAGACTCTGTAAGATCAGAGACACATTCACATGGGTTGTCAGTCTTACTGAGAAGGCAGAAAGATGAAAGAGTGCTTGACTAGGTACACCCTGACTTGGCCTTGCCTGAGGTAATGAATGCCTGAGACTGGATTTGAACTCTGATCTTCCTAACTCAAGGCCCAGTGCTCTAACCACTGAACCACCTAGAGGGAGGGATTCAGAAATCCCAGAAGGCTGTTGCCAAGCCACTGTCCAGGAGGCTGCCTTGAG
>NW_020944058.1:0-3771 GCF_900497805.2 Vombatus ursinus | reverse complement strand
ATGGGAGGGGCGTCAGTTAACATATAGCTAGTTCAGCCTAATTGCCACGGTTGTTGCTTTGAAATAGAAAGATTGGCCTTTGGTGTTATTTGATGCTGGCTGGCTTGATGTGCTGGGTAAAAATTGACTTCAGCAGCCTTGAAAAGGACAAAACCAACAAGTGTCTTCTAACTGGCTCAACTCACAACTAGCAAGGAACAAGATGATTTCGAAAATTTCACATTAGCCTAAAAAGCCAACTTCAAATGGGAGGTGTCATTATTTGCAAAAGAGATGAACTTTTGGAAATGATAAAGCTATGTATAATCCTAGAAAATAGCGCATAGTTTTGATTAATAGTACTTACTTGAGGGGCAGGTAGGTGGTGCAGTGGATAGAGCACTGGCCCTGAATTCAAGAGGACCTGAGTTCAAATCCAGCCTCAGACACATAACACTTACTAGCTGTGTGACCCTGGGCAAGTCACTTAACCCCAACTGCCTCGACAAAAAAAAAATAGTATTTACTTCACTAATGACATCCCAGCAAAAAAGTGGATTTACAAAGTTTTATTTTAAGTAATAAAAATTGCTTCTGGCAGGCTTGTGCCTAAAATGCAGCATATGGATTTTTTTTTCCCACAAAAGGTCAAAATCTCATCGCATTTAACATCTTAGCACCTATTGGTGCTCAAAGGTGAAATATCCCTGGCAAATTTTTGTTAAAATGGGAAGAATGGAGAATTCCTTTAAAAGTCGCCATAATTCACAAATGGCTGAATTTAAGGGTCATCTGATGTAAAGTTTAACAACCAGCTCTCTGAAAATGCTCAATACATTTTTCAGTTAAACTCGCATTGTTACCATCACTTTCCTAAGTCTAAACAATCAACAAAATAATAAATCAGGCCCTGAGTTGGATCGCTCCAGCAGCATAACCGGCTTCCTCCCCTCCCCATTTTGCCAAGACCTAGGTTATACTCAAAGGGACCTTTGAAAATAAAATAATAAGCAAAACTATGACCAATGAAAAGACTGGAATGTCTGAGAGTAAAGGGCTAGAGGTGGGGAATGAAGACAACTATAATAAAAATAATAATGATAACAACAGCTAGCATTTACACAACACTTTAAGGTTTAGCAAAGTGCTCTACATATCTAATCTCATTTGATATTCTCAACAACCCTGTGAGGTAGGTGCCATTCTTATCCCCATTTTATGGATAAGGAGAGGGAGAATGAAAAAGGCTCAGTGACTTACCCAAGGTGACACAGCTAGTGTCTGATGCAGGATTGTAAGTTAAGTTGTCAATACCTCGTCTTAGCACCTATTAAGATGCTGGCAGTTCCCAAGAGATGGAGAAGGGCGATTTAGGGAAAACTCCTGAGAAGGGAGTCCGACATAAGAGAGATGGACGCTTGCTTCTTTTGTGGTCTCTCTGTTCACTGATGTGGTGCCACATGTTAGTGGGCCCCCAAAATGTGTCCCATGGGACACTGGATAGGCTCATGGCAAGGAGCAAAAGTCAGTCACAACTTACCCTTATGAGGATCAGACTGCTGGGGAATGTGTACCCTTGTATTACTGAATAAAAGTGGAACCAAGAACATCTAAGTGTGGTGTGTGTGTGTGTGTGTGTGTGTGTGGTGTTATGTGTGTGTGTATGTGTGTGTGGTGTTCTTTTCATAGTAAGAGAAATTTTACTATGTATTACTACTGAGCATATCTCAAATGGTGGAAAGACTGATCGATCACCTCACTCACCTTGGCAGAAGTTGGCATACAGAATTCCTGTAAGATGGCAGAAGCCACAGACTGCCTCACATCCTCCCAGAGCAGTGGGGACCTGTTCTGGCCAGGCCTTTCCCCCATCTCCTTGTCTTACCAAAGTCCAGGAGACCTCAGGTTCGTCTGGTTGCAATCCAATTGAAAAGAACAGCAGCCCCGATCCTCCCACTTCCACCTATGAAAGCTGGCCCGAGGCAGACACTGAAAGCTGTGAGAACTCCTCACTGCTCAGTCCTCCCCACTCTACCCCCTTGGCTAGGGTCCCACCCCCAGCTCGGGCAAGCCCTCCACAAAGATAGAATGGGGAGGGTCTCCCCAAGGAGCCTGGACCAGCAAGCAAGGCTAAGGCCTCCCCATGGTGCACCCGCCTTCATGGTTACCTTTCAGAAATGATGCGTTCTGTAGGCAGAAGACTCCCTACTGTGAGCCCTGTTCTGTTCTATCCATTAGAATTGTCTCAGAGATACTGAGGCCTGGGAAAGACCTTCATTTAGAAAGGCCAAGGTCACTCATTGCATCCTAGGCCATCACCAGCTGCCTTGACTTATGTCTTGCCACTGGACTCTGATGACTTTGGAGAAAGTGAAGCTGAAGACTTTGCACAATCCTGCCTCACTTGAATCCAATTCAGAGGCAAGACAAGACCCCACTCCATGATGTCATTGGTCCTCTTCTAAAATGAAGAGTGAACAACCCTCCCCTCAGCTCATACCTAGGTTATAAGAACAGAAAAATGAGTAGTGATCCAAAGAAACCCAATTCTATAAGGGTATGCCTCAAAGACCCCCGAAGCCTTGGGCTGGCTGTGCCTGGATATGAAAAGGTTAGGAAGGCCCCGAAGGCCTGTGGGAAAGCCCATGACCTTGCTTTCTGGCCTTGGTTTGACCCTGTGCCGTTCCTCTACTCACTCAACTACACAAGAGAATGAGAGACATAGGTTTTGAAGAGTAGGGAACTCTGAGCTCCAGAGATGTTTGATAGTTATTAGGCAAATAACCATCGCCTGAGTTCCAAGGCTGGCAAGAGCTAGTTGTTAAATTTTCAGTGTGAGCATTTACACCTGGAAATAGGCTTTGTTGTTCCACAGTCATTTTTTCAGGCATGCCTGACTCTCCATGAGGCCATTTGGGGTTTTTTTTGGCAAACATGCTGGAGGGGTTTGCCATTTCCTTCTCCAGCTCATTTTATAGATGAGGAAACTGAGGCAAACAGGGTGAAGTGACTTGCCCAGGGTCAAACAGCTAGTATGTGTCTGAGGCTGGATTTGAACTCAGGCCTTCCTGACCTGTGTTCTATCTACTGAGCCCTAGGAAATAGGCAAGCACTACAAATCAAGACTTGATTTACTGTTTTTGATTATCTGGACTTAAGAAAGTGACAGAGAACGTTAATAATGCAGATTAAACCTAAAAGTGTATTAGTAGTTTTCACAGCCCTTTGAGCCAATTGTTAAACATTTCCCAGCAAACCGCCCTCCTCCCCCAAGTCGGAGCCTTCATATAGTGAAATTGGGAAGTATTTAGAATACTCCCCATAGACTAGGTTCAGGTTTCTGACAGAAGGCCCTAAACCCAGGAAGAGGAGTCCAATGAGAAGGTGGGGGGAAAGATTTGTTACTACTTCTCTTTCTACGATAGTTCATTAAATACCTTTGCTTGTAATGAACTGTGTCCTAATGGGCAGTTTTGTCGAATTTGAATAAAAAGAAGGGCACTAACCAGAACCTGAGGATCTCTGTGGGCCTCATAGTAATGTAGAAAACCACACATTGATATATTTCTTTTTTCATTAACATACCAACACATTAACATCCGTTAGGAATTATCTTTTCATCTGGTTTATTCCCCTACTTGGTGTGGGATCTTGGTCCCATACACTGGGCCCGCACTTTTCTTTTAGTTGTTTCACTGAAAAAGAACAGCCTGGGCCCAGGGATTATTACTGGGTTATGGGTGCGGATGAATGATCCCACTCTCCCCCCCTCCCAACCAGGGGTACTTGTCA
>NW_020944057.1:0-3107 GCF_900497805.2 Vombatus ursinus | reverse complement strand
TCTGAAAATTCTTTTACACCTTTGTCCTTACTTCTTTTCATGATTTCTCTTGACACTGTAGTTATTTTATTTTTAGAAATCGTATTATTTTACCCAGCTTTGTAAATCATTCTTTTGGTAATTTGATTGTTATTAAAAATATAATTTAATTATACTAGTATTGTCATTTTTATGACACTGGCATGGCTTAGCCATGAGGATTGATTATTCCTCCAGGTATTTAGATTGTTCCCTTTTCTTTTTTAAGAAGTGTTTTGCAATTAAATCTATATAACTCATTTTTGTATTTTGATAAGTTGAATACCAGATATTTTATGCATTTTGTAGTTATTTGGAATGGGATTTCCCTTTCTATTATTACTTGTTTTGTACTGTTATTATAATATTGATTTGCTATTGATTTCTAAGGATTTATTTTGTAGCCTACAATTTTGCTATTAATTGTCTCAATTAGTATCTTTACAAATTACTTGGTTTTTTACAATTGAACCATCATATCATCAGTAGACAGGGATAGTTTAATCTCCTCTATACCTATCTTTATTCCTTCAATTTCTTTCTCTTATCATATTGCTACCACTCATATTTCCATTACTATATCAAATACGAGGGGGAGAATGGGCATCTTGGCTTCACTGCTGTATTTACTGGAACAGATTTTATATGCAAATTATGACTGCTTTTCATTTTAGATTCTTTTTATGACATTAAAACTTTTAGCATAAAAGATTGTTATACTTTGTGAAAGACTTTCTTTCTATTGAGATGATTTTGTAATTTGTGATATTTGGTGTTTAATATGGTTAAATTATATTGATTGTTTTCCTAATATTGAACCATCCTTCTATCCCCGGTATATATCCCAGTTGATCATAAGGAATATTTTCTTGAATAGTCATTATAATCTAATTGGATTAGCCACTGCTGGGTCTTGTGTGATTTTTAATTGTGGGACTGTCATATTTAAGGTGGTTTTTTTTATTGTTTCTCATAATATATTATCCTTGAGTTGAGTTCAGAATTTGACTTTGATAGTCCTGTGGGTTTTCCTCATAGGATCTCTTTTAATTTGTGATCAGTGGATTTTTTCTGTTACTACTTTCCCTTCTTGTTCCAATGCTTCAGGAACATTCTTTTTGATTATTTTTTGTATTATTGTATCAAGATTTTTTTAATTGTATCTTTCAGGTAGTCTGATTATTATGTTTCTCTTCTTGATCTTTTCTCCAGATCAGTTGTCTTTCTTATGAGATGTTTCACTTTGTCTTCTATTTTTTCATTTTTTATATTTTATTATTTCTTTACCTTTTATGAGTTTATTGACTTCCCCTTTCCCAATTCTGATGTTCAAGGAGTCATTTTGTTCCTTAAGATTCTGAATCTCCTTTTCTAATTGGTAGACTTTCTTTTCATAATCTTTTTGATTTTCTTGGATTGCTCTTTTTTTTTTTTTTAGTTTTTCCTCAATCTACCTCATTTGATTTTTAAAGTCTTTTTTAAGTTATTCTATGAATTTGCTTTGAGCAGGTGACCATTTGACATCATTCTTTGGGGTAGAAGGGCCTTTCTTTGCTTCAGTATCCTGCTCTGAAGAGGAACCCCAGTCTTCCCTATAACCACAGTAACTCTCTCTGGCTGGATGATTTCTCCTTTGCCTGTGCATTTTTTTTCATGTGTAGTAACTTAGTTTATTACAATCACCTCTAGTCCTGGGGCATGGGGAATGGTTTCTCTGGCCTGGGATCCTCCTTCAGTTCTCTCCTCTGGCTTCGAACCAGAACCAAGGCCTACTGCTCTCTGTAGTAGATTCTGAATGCTTGGAAGTTCTGCTAGAGAAAAGACCTCAGCGTCCAGGACATTATGCTGCCAGATGATCTTCAGAATCTTCCTAAGACCAATCAAATGGAAACAATTCAGTTACCTAGCATGAAGATGGTAGACTGTCCATGTTTCAAAGGCTTACAAGAATGTGGTCAACAAGAGGGCTCTATAGAGCATACCTCTTCTTTCCCACTTTTCGCTTCAGAGTTTCGCAAACACAGAGCTAACTATGGCAACATGTGCATCAACATGATCATCTGTGTGTTCAGCCCTGGAAAGTATATTGCCACGGTAAGCAAGCTTAGCCATTTGGTATATGGTGTGAGATATTGGCCTATGCCTAGTTTCTTCCTAACTACTTTCCAGTATTCACAGCAGTTTTTTTTCAGGTAGTTAGTGCTTGCCCCCAAAGCTTGGATCTTTTTGTATATCAAACACTAGATCATTATGGTTATTAACAACTGTATATTATGTACTTAATGTATTGCACTGATCTACCATTTAATTTTTTAGCCAGTAACGGAATGTTTTGATCATTGCCACCTTATAACATAGTTTGAAGTCGGGCTGCCTTATATCACTTTTTCCCATTGATTCCCTCGATATTCTTGACATTTTGTTCTTCCAGATACATTTTGTCATTATTTTTTTCCGGATCTATAAAATAATTCTTTGGTAGCTTGATTGGTTTGCCACTGAATAAGCTCATTAATTTAGGTAGAATTGTCATTTTTATTATATTGGCTTGGCTCATGAATAATTAATATTTCTCTCATTGTTAAAATCTGTCTTTATTTTTATGAAAAGGGTTTTGCAACTGTGTTCATATAGTTCCTGGGTTTGTCTTGAGAGGTAAGTTCCCAAATATTTTAGATCATTTAAAGTTATTTTAAATGTACTTTTTCTATCTCATTCTATCTCGTGGAATATTGTATATTTTCATACCTTCACTGATTTTTTTTCCTATTTTACTTCAATAGCTTGCATTTCTAGCACAATATTGAATCCTGATGGTGACAGTGGACATTCTAGCTTCTTTGCTGGTCTTACTGGAAGGGCTCCTAGTTTATTCCCATTATAGATAATGTTTGGCTCTTGGTTCTAGATAGGTACTATTTATCACCGTATGAAAAGCTGCATTTGTTCCTGAGTTTTCTAGGACTTTTAATAAGAATGGGTGTATTTTGTTGTCAAAAGCTTTTTCTGCATCTATTGATGTAATCATTTTTTTTATGCTTATATGTATTGTTGATATGGTCAGTTACTCTTATAGTCTGTTTAATATT
>NW_020944056.1:0-1096 GCF_900497805.2 Vombatus ursinus | reverse complement strand
ACTAGCTCTTAAATGGAATTTATTTTTTTCAAATATGATGGATTTTTAATATTCTATGGTTTTTAAAGAGACTACTCAGCTTCTCAATACAACCCAATTTTGTCATTTGTTTATGATTTGATGTGCATCCATCGTCACTGAGGGCTTTTCAGGTTTGAGATTATCATTTTGACCTCACACTCCAGCTCCATGTTGACCATCACTGGGAACATTTTTCTTTGAAATTCATTTGGAATGACTTTTTAGTTATTGTAGTTAGTGCAGTAAGATGGGGACTTATTGGCACAGCTCTTCTTAAACATTCATAATGCAGTCATGTTTATTTTTTTCTCTTAAACTTTTTTTAATAATTTATTTGTTTTAAACATTCACTTCCATAACATTTTGAGTTTTAGATTTTCTCCATATCCCGCTCCCCATTCACACAAGATGGCATGTAAACTGATATAGGATCTATTTATACATTCATGTTAAGCATATTTTGCCATTAATCATGATGTAAAGAGCGATTGGAATGGGAGCAACCTTGAAGTAGTAAAACAAAACAAGAAAGAAAAAGGGCACAAATAGTATGCTTTGATCTGCATTCAGACTCCAAAGTTCTTTCTCTTGATGTGGATAGCATTTTGCATCATAAGTCTTCTGGAGTGGTTTTAGATCCTTGCATTGCTGAGAAAAGTCAAATCTATCAAAATCACCGCACAGTGTGGCTGTTACAGGGTACAATGTTCTCCTGGTTCTGCTCATTTCACGGCATCAGTTCCTATAAGTCTTTCCAGGTTTTTCTGAAATTTGCCTGCTCATCATTTCTTATAGCACAATAGTATTCCATTACATTCCTATACCACAACTTGTTCAGCCATTCCCCAATTGATAAGCATCCCCTCAATTTCCAATTCTTGGCCACCACAATAAAAGCTGCTAAAATATTTTTGTACATGTGGGTCCTTTCCCCATTTTTCTGATCTCTTTGGCATATAGATCTAGAAGTGGTATTGCTAGGTGAAATTTTATAGCCCTTTGTAGTTCCAAATTGCTCTCCAGAATAGGTTGGATCAGTTCACAACTCCACCAACAATGCATTAGTGTTCTCTTT
>NW_020944055.1:3495-4708 GCF_900497805.2 Vombatus ursinus | reverse complement strand
TTAATTTTTATGCATATTCTCTTATAGATGGTTACTAACATATATTATATTAGAATATGAAAATCCAATAGTTTAAGATTGGATTATTCTTTGAAGAATGTTTTCCATTTAGCATACTATCCAAGGCTTAAAACATTTGAGCATAATTAGGGATTTATTATTTCTATTTTTAAAAATAGCTATTGTTAAAATGCTTTTCACAAAAGAAGAACAAATAGTCTATGGAAAAGGACAAATCAGTTACTTGACATATACTAAAAAAGTTTTATTGCTTACCTAAAGGAATTTAAAATTCCTTGCATATTGGAATGAAATTAAAAGGGTACATATCTGTTAGTACTCAGTGATGAATGAACATCTTATCTTAGGCTTTATGTATTTTTTTTTAATAATCCCATTTTATTTGTTGCCTGACATTTCAAAGAAAATTTGAAAATAGAGCGTATTTGTATTAATAAAAACACATCATTGTTTTGGATTAGTTAATGTCACAGGGGTTTTCCCCCTAGACTTTTTATATAACTGTTATTTCAATGCAGGAAATTTCTCAAAGGGATAGTTATACAGTCTATAACATTTGCGTCAAATAATTACTCCTATGTATAAATAATTGAAACAACAACAAAATAAAAATCAATAAAAATGTAAGGCCTTCCTAATGTAAACAGAACCTTTCATAACTAGAAATAGTAGCTTTCAGTATCAAAATAAGTGGGGATGAATCTTAAACAACTATGGAACATAGTAAACAATGTAGGTAAATAAGGGGTAATAACTCAGGAAATAGTAGGCTCAACCAGTTCTGAAGAAATGTAAAATCGGATTGTTTTTTTTTTTTTCTTCAGCTTTAACCTTCTTTAGTTTCTTACTCTATTTGTATTGATGGCAGAACAAATGATGAAATGCAGTGAACCTTGCATTAAATTGTGGTGCCCACCACTGGGTACTTAAGTAAGTTTCAAAATAATGCCTTACCACTGCTGAAAACTTCTTTACCTTGGCATTCAAGGCCTCTGCAGTCTTGTGCCACCCTACCTTTGTAGCTTGTTTCATATGACCCTGAACATGCCTTCCTATTTTCAAGGCTCCCTCCATCCCAGATCCTCAGTTCTGTCTTTTAAATTTCTATTTGTTATTCAAGACTCAGCTCAAATATAACTATCCCCATGAAGGTTTCCTTCCCTGATTTCCCTTGTAGGAGATGATGCTGCCT
>NW_020944055.1:2105-3485 GCF_900497805.2 Vombatus ursinus | reverse complement strand
GTTTCTCTGTGCCAACTAGTGCTCAGAACATTTTGTTATTCAGTTGTTTTAGTTGTGTCTGATTCTTTGCAATCCTATTTGGGATTTTCTTGGCAAAGATGATGGAGTAGTTTGCCATTTCTTTTTCCATCTCACTTTTACAGATGAGGAAACTGAGGCAAACATGGATAAGTAATTTTTTCCCAGGGCCACACAGCTAGTAAGGGTCTGAGGTTGGATTTGAATTCATGGCTTTCTGACTTCAGGTCCCATGGTCTATCCATTGTATCACCTAGCCTCAGAACATAGTCAATATTTAATAGATTAGAACTGAAATGAATATAGGTGGTAAACACTTAATTGTTAATAGACTTTGCTAATATTTTCTTCATTTAAGACTTATGTTGTTATTGTTCCCCCCCTTTTTTTAGGCAATTGGGGTTAAGTGACTTGCCCAGGGTCACACAGCTAGTAAGTGTCAAGTAATTGGTTTGAGGCCAGATATGAACTCAAGTCCTCCTGACTTCAGGGCTGGTGCTCTATTCACTGCGCCACGTAGCTGCCCCTTATGTTGTGTTGGCTTACCTTTAGTAGTTAGTATGAGTATTATCCTACTCATATTACAGATTAGAAATGGAGGTTCAGGGAAGTTAAGTAATTTACCATAAAGCTAGCAAGGAGGAGATTCAAGACTTAAGCCCAGGTTTTATGTCTCCACATCCAATGCTCTTTTCATTTTATCACGCTGCCCTTCAGTGATGAGGTAGTGTTTGAAAGGACAAAATTAGTCTAGGCATTACTGATAACATCACAATCATATAAAGATCAGAGAACTTTTTAAATTGTTTTCAGCTAGTATATACAAATGATCAGATAAGCATATAAAATCTTTGTAGAGATCTTAAACCACTATTAGATTTATGATAAATATAACAAACTTTATTTTGATCCTTTAATAGATCAGGAATTTCCAGTGTGAGTACTCCCTCTACTGATACAGATTGCAACCCCTCTATATCTTGTCATCTTGTGTGATTCTTGGAAAGGAGGTCTCCTCATTCTTTAATACTGAGAGATAACCAATGTAGCAATCAGGCTGTCCATTTGTTAACACGTCTTTGATGGTACTTATTGTCTTTAAATTATCAAGGTGGTAAAGTCTAAGTGGGGGTGGTTCATTGGTCAACAATGAGAAGAGATTACTATAAAACATCACATCTGTTTCATTCCAAGTCTGTTGTCCACATTCTGGTTTTCATCAGTGAATGTTCATGAGATGATTTGGTTTGTGTGGATCTCATGACCAAGTGTCTTCAGGCTCTTTTTTCTCTTGCACTGCTATTCATTGTTTTGTTCTTCCTCTTCCATTGCCCTCCTTGGTAATTAGTGCTTTACAAATAA
>NW_020944055.1:0-2095 GCF_900497805.2 Vombatus ursinus | reverse complement strand
GATGCGGAAACTATGGCCCAGATAAGTTGAATGACTTATTCAAGATCACACAAATAGTAAGTAGGAGTAGAGAGATTTGATCTCCTCTAAGAAAAAGTAATGGTATGAGCCTGTGTTGTTAACTTTGTCCATTTTTTATTTGTAAGAGTTCACTGCTTGTGGGCTGGAGCTTCTGTTGCTGACGGGCAGATCAGTCAATGATCAAACTGTACACAGACTAAAATAGCTGCTACATCTGGAGTCTTTTCCTGTCTGTTCAGATGCAGTCGATGTCCTTTTTTTCCTTTTTTTTGGTTGTCCTTTAATTGTTGCCATAATTAATGCCTTCTGATTCTCTTCTCAAAGTAATTATGATATGTAAGTGTGAGGCTTCTGGGAACTCCACAAGCCTTTTGCCTCTTTCATTTCTTGACCCTAAGCCATACTTTGCAATATATTATTTCACTGGCCTGCCCTGTGCTCTTCTTTGTGTTGAAATCATGAAGTATTGATGTAATTCCAAGGATCTTGTCAAGTTCTTTAATAGCAATAGCAAATATTGATTCTTTTCTTTTGAGTCATTGAATGAGAACAAGATGTCATGCTTCATGAAGTTCAAGGTTAATGCCATGTATCTGATACAGTCAATTTTCTTCAGTACAAATAGTCAATATGGATTTCTGAGCTAGGGATGATTATCAAATTACTTTTTTGGCAGGGACTAGAGTGTGATTTCATCAGTGTGAGGGAGCTTCTGGCATGAAGACTCCCTCCACTGATGCAAATTATCAATTCACCTGTAACTTAAGTATTAATGATTTGCCTCTGGTACAGAGGTCAAGTGACTTGCTTTTTGTGACATAGCCAGTATTTTTTTTTTGTCAAAAGCAGGAATTGAACCCTGGTTTTCTTTTTCTACTACTTGATAATGCCTCCCAAATTACTTATAATAGTTTAAAAGAAAGTGACATTTAAGTTTAGGTAAATTTGTAATGAGATTTGTAGGTTTATAAGATAATGTGATTAATTAACAAACAATATCATATTTCTTTTATGTCTACAGTTATTTAAAGGAATACTTCTGGTATCTGTAATGGTTGGGAAGATGGATAACTCAAGGTTAACTTTTAAGAAAGAAAATGTTTGCTTAAAATGATTTTAAATAGAAATCTTGATTAGAAAGTATTTCTTCTTTGTCTTAGTGGATGAGTTTACATGCCTGAGCACAATCTTTCTTGATGACTTAAGGTCCTCTCTGTATACATTAATAATTGTGCTTGTATGTAAATGGAGATGTAGATGGCATAGTATACTGACCCTCACAGTTGTCTTGGTACTTTTTTTTTTTTAAAAAGAAAGTCTCTTATTTCAGGATGATTTTTTTTAAAAAAGTCATTCTATAAAATCTTTAAAATTAAGATTTTAATTATTAACTATCAATTCTCTTAAATTAAGATTCTTTAAAATCATTCAATATATACTCAAATCATCTGTACTATACATCATATAGATATATGTACAATTTTCTCCACAACACATACAATTTACTTCAAAATAAATTATTGCCTCTAAGGTTGAAGCATTTCCCACACAGTCTTCCTCATATTTACCATCTCTTAATTTCTTTTTGTCAATAGTATTAAAATTTTATTATTTTTGCCCCTCTGATACTATGCACATTTTAAGGAGGGCCCCCAGGCCAGAGGCTTCATTCCTCTCCAGGCTTTACTCTAGACTTTCTCTGCCATGACCTTTCACTGTATATCTTTATCCACCTCCCCCTTTCAGCTTCTTTTTATATGTTGTCGTCTTCTGTTGGAAGATCAAGCTCTTTAGGGGCTGGAGTTCTCTTTCTTTCTACTTGTAATTGTATCCTCAGCACTTCTTAGAGTGCCTAGCACTCTAGTAAGTGCTTAATAAATGCTTGTTGACTAACTGACAAGGCTCTAGATAAGCAGTATGTCCTAATTGTCTTTGCCTGCTTATGTCTGTCTGTTGGGAAGTTTAATCTTAAGGTTAACTGTTCTCTTTGCAAAGGAATTTGACCTTTGAGATTGGGTCAGAAACAAAGGTGACAGATGCTTAGGGATGGCATTCACTGTTATTATATGGGTCC